>NW_009226198.1:163933-232068 GCF_000690835.1 Fulmarus glacialis | reverse complement strand
CAGGACAGCTAACCCAAACTGGCCACCGGGATATTCCATACCATATGGTGTCATGCTCAGTATATAAACTGGGGGGAGTTGGCTGGGGAGCAGCGATCACTGCTCGGGGACTGGCTGGGCATCGGTAGGCGGGTGGTGAGCAATTGCACTGTACATCACTTATTTTGCATATTCTAAAATCATTATTATTATTATAATTTTCCCTTCCTTTTCTGTTCTATTAAACTGTCTTTATCTCAGTCCACGAATTTTACTTTTTTTTTTTCCTATTCTTTCCCCCATCCTACTGGGGGGAGGGAGGGAGTAAGCGAGTGGTTGTGTGGTGTTTGGCTGCCTGCTGGGTTAAACCACAACACATGGGTGAGTGGTGATGGCCTCCACAAGTGACCAGTGCTCTCAGGCAGGTTTGTAGTCTTGCAAGGGACACAACTGGTGAGGGTGAGGGGAGAGTCTTGTCCTGGAGCTGCCATTGCCTGTGCCGGGCTTCTAGTTGCTGTGAGGGCAGCGCGGGCAGTGGGATTGAGTTCACAAGCACACTGAATTGGTGTCAGGAGGTGTTCAGGTGGGCTTCTAGCCTCATGAGAAGGACCCCGTCATGGAGGCAGCCTAATCCTGGAGGAGCAGTGTCCCTTAGGGAGTGCAGTGACTAGGAGCTGCAAAGAGGGACTCGGCACTCGGACTGGGCACATGCCGAGGAGCTGGGGTGCTTCTCGGGCTGCTGTTCTCTGCCAGTGCTCACTGCTTGCTGAGCAGCTCTGGGCTTTGCTTCTAGATCTTCTGGGAGGTTATTTTCTGGCATCCTGAGATCCAGCCTCCATTGCTGGGAAAGGCTGATCCTGATTAGGGAGGGTCAAGTCCCCATTCAGCTGGTGTTAGCTGTCCCAGAGCATAGGTCCCAGGGCACAGCTCTCAGAAGCAGCAGTTTGCTCAGAAAGGCACATGGAAGGGGGCCAGAAATCTGCTGAAGGCCATGTGGGACTCGTCAACAGTAGTGTTGCACCACAGGGCACAGTTCCAGCACCGAATGGAGCAGCTACCCCTGGCACAGCAGAGGCCTCTACGCAAGTCACAGCTCCAGTGGGAGGATGAAGCTCTCCAGGTCTCAGGCTGCTGAGAGTACCCGGCACCTCCCTCAAAGGCTGGAGCAGGAGAAAACAGTGTCCTTGCCTGCAGAAAGTGTGCACTAGATAAGGAGATACTTAGCCAAGACAAGGAGCCGTGGGAGCAAGAGGGTAAACTGCACAGCATCAGGGAACATAAAAAAGGTGTTGACGGCATCTTCATAGAGCTCCTGCAGAGGCAAAAGCCTGAACCTGTAACTGCACAGAGGGAGGGCAGCCAGAGACCATGGTCAGTTGTGGGGCAAATGGAGAGTCCCAGGCTGGGAAGGGCAAGAAGCTTGTGACTGCTGGGCAGAGGAGGAGGGCAGATCTGCAGTAGCAGAATTGGTTCAGTGTGCTGGTAGCAGCAAGGGGGAGAAAGCCACCCCTGGGGAAGCAACAGAGCCACCTGATGAGCCGTGCATTAGCACCAAGAGGAAGTTGTGAGTGATAGCAGTGGGGGACTCACCTCTGGGGGTACAGAAGGCCCAAACTGTTGATCTGACTTGCTGTCTAGGGAGGTCTGTTGCTTGCTGGGAACTCGGATCCAGCATGTTGCAAAGAAACTGCCAAGGCTTGTCTGGCCCTTGTACTATTTCTCTTGCTGCTTAATTACATTGGCAACATTAATACGTCTGGTGCAGGAACCTTGAGCATATCAGGAGTGACTGGATGGCTTTGGGAGTGAGGGTCAAAGGCATGGAGGCCCAGGTGGTGTTGAGTCCTGCCAGTGCAGAGGAAAGGCTTGGGGAGGAGCAGACAGATTCCACGGGTCAATGTCTGGTTGCACAGCTGATGTCGTTGACAGGAATTTGGCTTTTATGAGCATAAGACCTGCTTTGGACAGTAGGAACTGCTAGACAGAGATGGTGAAAGGGTTCTGCAAAAAAGGCATGGGAATCTTGTCAGACAGCAAGCTGAACATGAGCCAGCAGCATGCCCTTGCAGTAAAGAAAACCGACAGCTTCCTGAGCTATACTAACAGGATCAAAAGAAGGAACTATCCCCCTTTACTCAGTATTCATGAGATCCCTACTTGTGAGATGACATCTGGAAGGCCGTGTCCAATTTCAAGCCCCTCCATTTTAGGTAAACTGGAGCGAGTTCAGCAAAGGACAACCAAGATGATCAGGAGGCTGGAGCACTTGCCTTGCAAAGGGAGGCTGAAGGAACTGGGGCTTGTTCAGCCGACAAGGGAGAAAGCTTTGGGGAGACCTAACAGCAGCCTTACCCTAGCCATGATGAGGTTATCAAGAAAATGGAGCCCGGCTCTTTCACAGTGCTGCATGGTGGAGGACAAAAGACAGCAGGTATAAGCTGAAGCAAGAGAGGTTCAGACTGGATGTAAGGAAAAACTTTTTTACCATGAGGACAATCAAACACTGGAACAATTTACCCAGTGGAGCTGTGTGTCCTCCGTAGCTTGAATAGATAAAGCCCTGAGAAACCTTGTCTGATCTCACAGCTGATCCTACTTTGAGCAGGAGGTTGGAGTAGAAATCTCCTGAAGTCCATTCCAGCCTGAGTTATCCTGTCATAATATGAATATCCTGTAGTCCAATGAATTTTTAAAATAATGAGCCAGTAAACTTACTGATGAACACCAGAGTATTTACATGTTGTGCCTTAGCTTTCCCTGAACATCCTGTTGCAGAGTTAACAGAACAAGACATGAAGGTATTAGCTGTTCAGATTCAGCCTGGAGTCTTGGCTTTAATAGCAGGGAGGGGGAATTTGCTCTGAGTTGATGGATTGTGCACAGCAGTAGTTGGAAGTGCATGCCTGTTCCAATTTACCAAATCTGCTAGTCCTCCAGTGAGAGGGATGGGTGAAAGAGTTAGCATCTTAAATGGTCTGTTCTAGCTGCACCAGTGTTTCTCTCCTAGACCCCTTTCCTCTGTGTGAGGGAAACTAGTTTAAATGAAGATCAAATCAAGAAATATAGAGTGCTTGAAAAATAGTGATGGGGGAGAGCAGCCCTACTCTGTGTCATCCAGGAGTTTCAAAAAGTTACCAGAAAGACAACTGTGGTAACTTACGTGAATGCATTCATTAAATTAGGAAATCGGGTGAAAGCATGTACGTGTTTACACAGAAATAATGGACTTAATAATATTAACATACCAAGTGGTACATTCAAATAAGCATATGCAAGTAATGGCACTTGAAAAGTTTCTAGAACTTTGATCAGTTTCTTTGAAAGTACTTTGCTAAGAATCACAATTATTGTGCTTTTTTTTTGTGGCACACTGAAGTGATTTGTCGAAGGTCACTTGGCAAACTGAGGAAAAGAATGCTGCTCTTCTGAGCCTCAAACCTGTGTTCTGTTAAACTGCAGGGAGAAAGCAGACTGAGTCTTTGACCTGAAGTGGTCACCAAGCCAGTAGTTGGATATTGTAATATATTAAACTGTGTTTTCATTCTGTGATACTGGCACCAGTTAAACAACTAAGTTGAGCAATAACTGGATTACAGCTTTTGACTCTGTCTTAAAATGAGTTATCCATTCATATGGTGAGTGTCATACTGACCTGTTTACATATTTCTCACAAAACTGTATTCCCTCTGATTTGCAACAGCTTAAAAACATGAAATTTTGGACAAATATCCCTGAAGAAAGCCAGGTCTTTGGCAGACTGTTTAGCAAAACTGTGTTTTCCTTCATATTCTCCCTCTCTCATCTACATTCACACTGTCCCTGTACATATGGCCAAACATTTGCCATGGGAGAACTTTTTGTTTGATAAGGCATGCCGACAAGCTCTTCCCCACTTTCCACTCTTTGGAATGAAGGAGCAAATACTCCATATTTTTTACTCTCCTCAGCCTTTTAAATCTGGCCATTTAAATCTGTATCATGCATTGTTTTGGGTGAAAGTTTTGTTAGTTCCCTTTGAAGTTATCTGTTTCTCCTTCTAATGTTTAGCCTCAGGAGTCTCTTCTGAACAACACCTGATATTCCTTCTTATGGACGATCCATGTGCCTGCAACCACTGAAGTGGGCTTTCAGGTATCATCAGAGCAGCTTTCACTGGTGCCAAGCAGTGACTTTCTTGGGCTGAGAATGACTTTCTCCTACATCGCTGTAACTGTCTCTGTCATGGTAGAGCAAAGCTCCACAGAGACTGTACTTCCTGAGCCTGAAGTACTCTTGCTTGAGCATGATTTACATTACAGAAACATCACCAAAGAAGTGAGGATTGGCAATGCACACGTTGGCATCAGTCTAATGTTCTTGATTCTTCTTGTTGGTGTGGGTGTAGTTATGCATACTGAAAGACTTGGCCCTTTTTGCTGTATCTGGCATAAAGTGCTCTATCATCTGGCATTGTTTATTGGGATGCAGCTGCACAAATTTCACCAAGATGTTATTTTGCTATTGGCAAAGGCTGCCCTCCTCAACACTTCAAACTTCGTTGAACACGGCAGTACATGTCCTGCTATTTGAAGTGGTGTTTGGAAGTGTCTCTTGGCTTCAACGTTTGCACAGGCCCAATGTGATACCATGAAGCTTCAGTATGAGGGGAGAGACCTCGCTGTGAGGGCAGTTACTTAATCCTTCTTTCATCTTTCATCTGTTGATGAAGACAGCTTCCCAAGGCCTCAGTAAGAAATGTTGTCCTTCATGCAGATCTCTATTGATACATTTTTCAGGACAAAGACACAGTTCAGACCCATTCTGAGTTTCTTCCTGAGGTCGTCTTCAATTTCACTTGAGTCAGAAGATTAATCACAGATTAATATGTAATTATTTTCTAAGCTACAGCCTGTCATGACCAAGCTTTCCCTCTATAACTTTGTTGGTAGGCAAGCTTTCACTTTTTATGTTGATAGGCCAAGATGTTTAAAAAGTGTCTCCCCTCTTCACATTAGTGACAGAAAGATGGGATAGGTATGTCAACATTAAAAAGTTACTTATATTTTAGTACGCCTGTAACCATCAAGGCCTTTTCTGTTAGACTTGAAGTGACCATCCTTGACCTCTCTGCAAAGTATCTCCATCCCTGAGGTTTGTCTTCAGAAGACACTCTATTCAGCTTCAAAGTCCAGGATCATTCTTGAGGTCAATGATAATTCTTGAGGTCTTTCATAGAGTCACACAGTGTGAAAATACTTACAAACAAGTACTCATGGGAGAAAGATAGCCGTCTATGGTTCTTCTTTAAGAGACTTTGTCTATATGTACATTTACAACTACCCTTCCACCCCTCTCCCTGGGATTATTTGGAAGTTTTCTAGTTCTGAGGCTGAGAAGCACAGTGGGCGTGGGATGTATCTCCCCCTTTTAGACCAGCTGGTGCAGCACGCTGGGAAGGTCAGGTTGTCTGCACACCGTATGAATAGCGTTGAGGAAAAAAAATATGACCTTGGGAACAAATGTGTCTATTTATTGGTATATAAATCTGTAACTAAGCATGGCATTTTTAAAAGGAATAGTTGCAATTTGATACCATGTCTATCACATTATCTAACTGTACGAACTCTGCCTCACCCATGGTATCATTCTTATCATGTCAGTTACATAAAATTAAGTAGGAGTGTGAAAAACTAAGTGAAAAGACTCAAAGAACATTATGTACACTTTTCAATTCACAGTTGTTTATTTCAAAAATGGTTGCTTGTCTATTTTTTTTTAACAAATCATATACACCTTCTTCCTACAATAAAATAATTATCTCCCAATGCTGAAATGGCTGAAGAAATAAAATGTAAGCATTACAGCCAAAATTGCATATTCTTATGATGTCAGCTAGAGAGGATTGTTGGACTAAAGGACTGACTTAATTTCTTATTTTCCAACTTTGCTACATCAAAGTAAGTGACTAACAGTCAGAATTGACAATAAGCAGTTAGGCAAACCTCTGAACTAAACAGAAGCAGTTTAAGCTGTCAGCAAAGCACCAGAGAGTCATCCTCCTGTGTTTCTTATCCAATTAGTACATACTTAAACAAATTGGAAAATATTATTGTAAAGCTATAAAGACAGTGAAGACTTGTGCTTTTGACATAGCTTTTCAGTTGTCATTTCAGGGCATGTTGATTTTCTATTTAATTGTGGGTTCAGCTAGAAGCTTTGGTTTCAAATTTCCCCCTTGGTCATTTAGTTCAGTTCCTATGAAGACAGGCAGAAGGGAGTTCACATAGTAAATATTTTTGCAAACTCTCCTTTCCAAGTTTCTCAGACTGTCATAATGGCGTACTTCAGGACCCTTCTGCTATTTTTAAGGAGGCCTGAAAGGACGGAATTTGGGAACCAGGGAAGCTCTCTGGGATGGCTGAATGAGGAGCAAAAGAGACCTGAGAACATGGGGAAGGCAAAACTCCTGACTTATTGTAGTGGTGGAGAGCAGAGGAGCCCTAAGGGAAGTAGCTCCCATGCGGAAGAGGTGATGGTGCTCTTAGGTGCACAGATGCAGTGAGATTGCCACCGGAGACCACTGCTCATCCTTTCTGTGTTCTTCTTCCCATCCTCCCCGTGCTGGAGTTGGGCATACAGGGAGTACAGGCTTCACGCTCCGAGCTATGGGCAAACTGCTCCTCATTCTTCCTTGGTAGCTGGGTCCCTCCTTCCTACGCTGGAGCCAGCAGGGCCAGAATACCTTAAAGCCCAAGGTCTGTGCCACAGCCCTGAAACCACAGAGCTACTCCAGCTCACTTTTCTGGCTCACTCACACTCACCAGATCCTCAGTGTGCCTCTTCCAGCTGGTGTGGTGGACTCCACCAGCTGTGTTAACACTTCACAATGTTTTCGGAAGCTCCCAGTTCCACAGCTGAGGATTTCCGATACAGACAGAGATGTGGAAATGTTTACAAAAGGTGTTGAAAGAAATCAAAACTCCTTTGCTTCTCTCAACTGTGCTTTAACAGGGATTACTAATTAAAAAAAAAACCCACCAATGAAAATTGTCTGTAGTATTTGCTTTTTTATTATACTTCTGAAAGAGTGAATCATAACAACCCTGCACAGAATCTGCTGTTTAATTCAAAATGCAGGTCAAACACAGCAAACCAAGCAGCCAAGTGATACGTTTCTCTTTGGCACCACATGTTCCATCTCCTCTTGAAGCTCTCGGTGTCCATTGAGACTGTAGGTTAATACCGTCCAGTCAGGATGCTATACGATGCTTTGTGTTAATATTAACACATAGGAGAGGGGGGAAAGAGGGAAGATCCTTAGGAATTGAATGAGCAGATGTGTTTGGACAGATACGGAGGTCAGCTTTTTTATTCACAGTGGCAATACTGCACCCCCCCCCATGAAATTATACTCACTACTAAAGGAGTTACTCCTGCATTGTAGAATCTCTTGGGAAGTGTAAAGCTGCTATAGCAGCTCTTGTGACCATCCATTCCATTTTCTGTGCAGGCAACAGCACCATTTCTGTTTCTCCTCGTGAGGACCGAGACAAGAAAAAGACGATGCAGCTAAGCTGTTACCATGCTCTGCTGCAATGAACCATATACTTCTGAAAAACAGCTCTAGACTATACAGCCTGGGACGTGCTTTTTCTGGGATTATTCCTGGACCCCTTGCTTAAAAATTGGATTATTGTTCCTTGTAAGGTTTTTTGCTTTGGTGGGCCTTCCTGGACTCATTGTTTAATCTCTAAAACTTCAGCTCCTCCATCTAAAATATGCTATATTATCAGAACAACCTAGAGGATAATCATTCTACTTTACTCAAGAATTTGAGATTTCAAAATCTAACTTCATTTCAAATTAGGCAGCAGCCAAATATTTTTCAATTCTCAGAAAGGAAAGGTGAAGTAAAACAGATTGGTCAAAGCATTTCAACTGTAATGTGTATCTTGAAAGACATTTTAATATCTTAACACAAATTTGATCAAATTTGTAATTTTTAAACAGAGAATCCATGTTTTATTTCAGGAGCATCTTCATGGAAGATTTTGAGGCTCTTGGAACTACTTTCAGTGTTTCTTAAAGGAAGTTTGCATAAAGCAAACATGGTTTTGAAAACATGTTATTTTCTCTTATGAAATATCTCTGTTAAGATCATAGACATGTATTCTCTTTGTTTATTCACTAGACCTTCTATGAGCTATCACAAAACTAGAAAGAATTCTAAGGCTTGGTTTTGGAAGCTTGGACAGAAAATGGGAAGCAGAACATCAGCTGAAGTAAAAGGTTATTAGCTTTATTGAAGTCTGCCGTCAGAATTGCGGTAGTCCCTGCTCAGCATTTTTGGCTATATACGTCTGGTGTAGCAAGAAGGCATCATGCACTACCTTCTAGTCATTTAGGAAGTGCTCAGTTAGATAGGCATTTTCATTAGGCAGTTCTGTATGTGTGAGCACATGTCTGATCATGGACACAAAGCTTAAAATGTTATGTTGACTTCTGTATGGGCACTCTATATACTGTGAATATATTATAAAACATGTGCGTTGTAAGCAGAGCATCTAAGTTATGTTGTGCTCGGTATTCCAAATGATCAGATCAGATATTCAAGCTTAAATATCCAGGATTTGTTTTTTTAATTTCCAAGGAGCTAATTAAAGCCATAGCTAAAATAATGTTTTACATCTCAAAGTAAAAAATTTCCTGCAGAACACAGTGAATATGCAGTGGTTCAAGATGCTTGTACTAAAAAACTTAGATGAAGTGAAGAGATGTAAGGTATCTTAACTCCTAGAAATACAAACCCTTTTAAAAATATATGTACAACTTTTTGGTACCCTTAAAAATATCTGGCGTGCACTTTTTTGGTGCTACATGGACATTTTCCTCATTATCTGAATTTAAACCTGGTTTGCATCAAACTGATAGTCTGCCTCTCCTAGCTGCCTCAGTAATTTTTTAGTAGGGTTGTGTGTGGTGTGTGTGCTTAAGAAAACAACATTAGGTTGTGCTATCTGATCTTAACATGCTGTACTGTTGTGGAGAATTTCTTAATGCACCAGGGTGTCCATCAGGCCCTAGATACAACCACAAAGCCAAGTCAGTGACGCAAATCAGCAGCTGATATAAACAAGTTGACACAAACCAGAAACTAAGCTAAGAGTGAACCTCCGGAGATGCTTCTTTTTTTCTCTTCTTTTCTTTTTTTCTTCTTCTTTTTTTTTTTTTAAATAAAGGGAAACATTTCTCAGCAACTGAAATGCTTTTGCATTTGCCTCCAACTTCAGGATTAATCTAAATTTGGCTCTGTATTGTGCAAGTTTATGAGAGAGAATGTGATACAGCCTGCTTGTAATTAGTTTTATAGACAGACCGTGTGTCCTAGACTTAGCGTGTTTGTTGATTTTTAAAAGTACCCCAATGACCTCTTTTCCTATTTATATGCCATTTAATAATCCATAAGAATACTCACAGGAGACACTATAGTGCTTTATTGAGTCCTGTAATTTCTTCTTCATCTCCTTACTATTAGGTGATTAAGTGCATATAATCACTTCCTTTACAGTTAGAAATCTCTCTCTCAGTTTCATTCTTTCCAAACTGTATCCTTCTTTTAAGGGTATGTAGTACTACATCGTTACTATTTAGCTCACACTCCTTCAAAGCACAAGCATCATCTCATCCGGATTTATACTGGGCATGCTTTGCTAGTGTATTTACTGCAGCTACATACTAAGTTAGTAGCGCCAAGTGTGAATGCAGCTCAGAGTAGCAGAACTGCTTTGTTCCACGTGGCACCCTGTCCTGCTTTCCTCCTCCTTCCAGGCAAGTGAGATCTTCCAGCCCAGGTCCAGGTTTGTCCGTGTAATGGCATCTGCGGTGAGACTGTTGCCTGGTGCAGCTGTAGCATTGCAAACCGCTTGCTTGACAGATACAGCCAGGCCAGCAGGAGTGCAGCGGAGACTTGGTCAGAACTGTCCACCTCCTCTCTTTTCTCAGAATGGTTACTGTTTATTCTGCTATGTGTTTTTATAAAGTCGTTCAAGTACCTTATTCTGTATAAATAAATCATTATTAAATCTGATTGTAACACTGTTTTCAACCAGCTTATGACTTGTACTAAGTAAGTTCCCTCCTGGAAAGCTGTTTTTTCTTCTACGTATTTCTGTCTGAAAGCACAATGCTCTGAACTTACTTTATTTTATTCACCTCCAGGTTTTGGTTTCTTTTAGAGAGTATGGCACAAGCAAAACAGCAGACACAACCTGATCCTAAAGGCTGACAGTAGTTAAAGTTCTGGCAGCATGAGATATATCAAGACTCCCCAGTCTATTTCTGACTGACACTCTGCTTTAAATGACCTCAGTTTAATTGATTAACCTTTGATTGCAAACTAGAATAATTGTATTTACAAAACTTAAAGACTGTACATATATGAAGTAACTAACATTCATTGACAAAAATTCTTTTGAAGAACAAAAATGTTGGCTGTTACACGTGTAGTTGCAGTGGAAAATAATGTTTGTCTCCTGCGAGGGAAATGCGTATATGGCCATGCTAGTATGTCTCATCTTGCTACAGATCTGTTCCTATTAAAGGGATAATAAATAGGATGAAAAAGCTCAGTTCCTCGGAGCTTTCATATCATGTATCGAGACCTGCTGGAAAATACAAGGAAAATTGTCAGTCAGGCCTCCTGGAAGTGAATGTCTTCTTTTTCATAGTCCAGATAATACAGTAACAGGAAATTGCTTCCATATGTGGCATACACATGTGTTATGAAAAGCAGGACATTTTTTGTATCTATTAATAGAGAGATGTCATCTATTATAATTTACTGAAGAGTCCCCAAGGTTACTTAGGAAATGCTAGCTGTTGTTGCAATTACGACCTTTTGCAAAATTGCTTTTAATGCACTTTCCACAAAATTTAGCCTTCTGAGAGAAAGTGGATTGATATACAAAAGTTAAGGAAACTGCAGTTCATATGTCTTGTTTCTGATAATCTTTTATCCACCAAATAAATTACAGATAATATTGCCTGCATTTTTCTAGTCTTCTGTCATTATCATCCCTTGATCTCAATGTAATATAGAAGATGATAAATAGGTATTTTTAGAGGCAAACATGTGGAGTCTGTTGAGAGGGTCTGTAGAGCAAGACTCTGACATTTTTTCTTTGCCATCCAACTTTTACTGTTTTATTATCAACTTAAAAAAGCCAAACACAAAGACCTAAAACCTGGGGTTGCTGTGCCTAGCTCTATTCAGTTTTAGGAAAAGGTTCCTGGGATTTAAGTTCAGATTTAAAGATTACGTATTTAAGTTCCAAAACCTACTTTTTTCTGCCTAAGCACATATTCTGCCTTCTGCTCAGTGCATTGCGGTATTAATAACACACAGTGTAGTACCATATAGGTAATGTATAAAATAATAAATAACATTATCCTCACTGTCTTGTTGCTTTCAGCTCTGGATTTTACATTTTAACTGTTACAAGAAGTGCTGCTGCAATTTGGAGAACTACCATTCGTGAATCACTGTGTAAGGGAACATTTCCATGTGTGGGGAGCCAGCCAGATGCTGTCAGGCTCCTGTGTCAGATGTAGGCAGTGCAGGATCATCAGGCTTTGATCCCTCAGATGCAGATGGGAGGACGTTGAAACTCTGGCTGTGTATAAGCACGGTCAAACTAAAGTTGGTGTCTGCAGAGATAAACCAAAAGGAGTGGCCAGATCATGTCCTTAAATAAAAGACAGAGGAATTCTCATCTTCTTGGGCTCCAGTTGCTGTTCACCTCTGAAACTGTTATTTTTAGCTGGTAATGACAACAGCAAGGCAGTTCTCATAGACAAGGTTCTCACTGTGCAGCTCAAGCAAAAGTTGCAGGTAGCCCTGCAACGTGCATGCTCAACCCCATTCTGCATGGTCCCTATCTGCACTCCTTGCAGCTGAAAGGAGAGGTTGCGTCGCTAGTGGACTAACAGAGTAGTGACGGCGTGGGGTACGAGGCCTAGGGCGGTTGCTCTGCCTCCTCTATGTTCAGTTTTGCCTACAGTGATGAAAAAGCTTGAGTTGTCCTGACTTACAACAATGAGATAGCCACATCTTTCATGAAGTCAGTCTTCTCCAACAGCTCTGCTGGGGATGGTGGTTTGAATGTGGAAATCCCCCAGAAAGGAAGACAAAGAAATGACAGTCTAATGCTGGCTCTTAAAAACCGCACTGCTGGCAAGCTCCAGTAGATGGGTGGAAGGGAGGCTAAAATGTTTTATCTACACTGTCTTCTGACAGTTGTCCTCAAGACAGTATGTTTGGTCATTAAGAACAGCAGACTTCCAAATGCAGTTCTAAATTCAGTGGAGGTACAGTAGGCTGTTAAATACCTCCCTGTATTAACTGGCACAACCAACAGCCCGCCTGCAAGCAGCTGTGTAAGTAGAAGGTGGACGGGCTGCAGGGCATGTCATGCTTAAGGCCATAATTGCAGAAGCCTGTCACATCTTGTGTTGACTTATCGAGTGAAGCTCTCGGGCAGGAAGCTTAGGAAAGGCAGAAGAACAGAAATAATATTTTTATTATGATAGGGTTTCATTGCAGAGCCAGCCAAGAAAGAGGAAAGGAAGAGCTGCATGGAAGGCAGATCCCGTGACTTGGAGGAGAAGCCCTTGGCAGAATTCGGGATGGGTTTGGGCTGGGTTTCTTGTCTCCCGAGAGTCCTATGACCTCATCTGAAAGAATGCCCAAAATTTATTTAAAAATCATCTACAACAAGGATATGCATGCAGATAATGCCTTAATCTCACATGTTCCTGAGGGGTGAATTGTAACACCAGAGTCCTCAGAAGGGGGGATGGGTATACAGTCAGCCCTTGTCTGGAAGGCCTAGGAAAACTGGCCTGGGGGACATACAGGAATACTATGTACAGAAATATTCTAGAGCAGGCAGGGGAAGCCTGCCTGCAGTTCCACAGCCTACAGGGGCCAGGGGAAAATTGACAGTATGCAGGCCTCGTGTGACTGTGTCTGAATAGGCTCCAGCTGAAAGGACCTTATATCAGGACTGTCTGACGGGATTTGTTACAGGCTGCGATGTGCTTTGCTGCGGTCTTGCACCAGGGACGTTATTAAGATGACAGATGATGCTGTTAAAATGGCAGTCTGTAACAGTGTTATAAAAAGGCCTCTACAGTTGTATTTTTGTCTAGGACTTTTATAAAGCGACAGAAAAAAAGTACGTTGTAAAAATCTGGATGCATGTTTGTGGAGTGAAAGCAATGTCAAATGTGAACATGAACAAGAGAGAAATGAAGGAAATGGACCAGTGGGAGAGTAGAGAGAAGGAAAAGGCGCTACATGGAAACAGAGGGGTGAACGTTTCAGAAATCTAGTTTGAAAATCGTTATCCAGATCCCACACTTTTCTAAATCTGGTCAAAAGTCTCTGAAACTGTGGACCCTAAAACTTTGAGTTAGAAGTGTTTAGAGGCTTTCTTGTAATCTATACTAATCTATACTCATTAGTATTTCTGGGGAATACAAGTTGCTGTAGAACAGCATTTCTGCTGTATTGACATGTCTCGTTCTGACTAGAGTTAAAAAAATATGAGTGGAGTGAAATTGAAATTATATGAATATATAATGATTGATTGAAATTTAGCATGCAAACTCATTAGATTTAAGACATTTTAGATAGAAGTGGTAAGTGAGATAGTTACATATTTGTATATCTTCTCTCATGATACAAACCCCAGGATACCCTAATGGCATTTTAAGGTAGTACGTTTAACATAGATTAAAAATAATCACAGAATTGAAATTTAATATGTGACATGAATTTCCACAAGGCAAAAGAGTCTAGAGATAATGAGGATTCAAGACAGTATAAAATGAGAATTAAAAAAACCCAAACCTAGATGAGATTTAGAAAGTTAAGAAGAGATACAATTTTTGCACTTTGCTATAATCTTTAACTCTGAATCTGTAGCAGATCTACTGCAAATAGGATAGCAATCACAGCTCCTGGTCTGACCACCTTCTCTGATCTGGTATGTCAGTTCCTATGTTCTATGTTCCTCCTCCAAAACCTCTTTATGGCTGAAAAAATTTGTATCAAATTGTTTTGATATAAATGTCAAAGTTCTTAAGAATTTTAAGGACCTGCCTTTAAAACTGTATTAATCTGATGGTGGTGTCTATCCTTAGCGGTTCTTTCACTTTCAGTGGTATGTGGACAGAATAGAAGCTTTTGCCATTAGAAGCTACTTGCCGCATCACTGGAGTTCTCCACAGCCTGTGCTCGCTTCAGTGATTCAGGCTCAGCTTAGTCTTTTTCTTAAAGATACCTAGTTCTCTTAAGACCTAGCCTGTCTGCTTTTCTGAGAGATTTCATGTTCACATTTTACAGTCAGAAAACAGTTTTACTAAGCTACCCATACCAAATCCAGTCCCTAGCGTGGGTGCCATCAAGAAGCCATGGGAAGATGCAGTTCTGTACAGGTATCTATAGGATTACATAGGAAACCTGCAGGATGTATTCCTTCATTTTTTTTAATGCCAATCTGTCACTGTATTTTAAAGAAATTAAAATGTTTTGTAGAATGATGAATAAGAATAATCAGATTACCAGAGCCACCCTGGAGTTTTAAAAGAGCTCAGCTATGAAAATAATGAACTAAGAAATGCCTCTTGTAGCAGTCCTGTATCTGAGGAGGTGAAGGAGGTAAATGTGGTATCAAACTTGAGCAGTCCGTGGGCGCTCTGGCAACCTACAGTCTATAAGTCTGACTCCATTACCAGCCAAATCTTTATAAATGATAATAATGAATAGAACTACTAGCCAAATACATAGATAAAAAGTTAACATGGCTTTTGTAGAGGGAAGCCACTCTCACTCATGTATTGTGGTTCTTAGAAAGAGTCAACAGCATGTGGATGAAGGTAGTCTAGTGAGTCAAGCATACTTGGATTTCCAAAAACTTTTCACAAAGTCCGTCACAATGGTTTGTGAAGAGGCCAAACTTTGGCAGGAGAAAAGAAAAAATGTCCTTTCAAGTACATTACTGGTTAAAAGATGAGTAAGTTTTCATGGTGATGGGAGGTTTCCCACCATTGGAGTCTCACGAGGGTATGTGCTAGGAAATGTGGTGTTCAGCTATTCATAAAGAGACTGAAAAAAGTGGTGGAACAAGGATATGAAGACATTTTCTAATAATCAAAAATCGTTCAGGCTGGCCAAAACTAGGGCTAGTTGCCAAAGGACTTTGTAATCCTTAGTAAGTGGCTAAAGTGGTGATGCTTGAGTTTTAATATCGACAATGTACAAGGAGGGGAAAAACCCTTAATTATGTCTGCAAGGCAATGGACTGTAAATGAGCTGTTGCTTTTAAGGAAAGACATCTTGGACTCCTTGGGCAGGCCTCTGAAAACATCATCTCACATATTACCAGCCAAAAACATGAAAAGAATGAGGAATGGAACAGAGAGCAAAATAAACAGAGTCATTACACCACTAAATAAGTCCAGGATATGCTCACATCTTGAACATTAAGTGCAGTTCTGGTTACCTCATTCCAGAAGGTAAATATTAGGATATAAAGCACAAAAATACTGGTCAGGAGTATGGAACAGAGGGAGTCAATATATTAGGAGAGACCCCTTTGGTGTGGCAAAAGACCACAGGTGGGTTGAGAGGAAAAAGCATAATAAAATCATGGAGAAGGCAAGTGAGGGAAGATTATGCACTTTGTAGCACAGGAACTCTAAAAGCAAAACAAAGGAAGCACTTTTTCACACAACACATAGTTAAGTTATTGGATTCATTGCCCCACGATCTTGAGGCTGAAAATGTGATTGTTTTCAAAATGCAATTTAAAAATATACGTAGGATAGATTCATATTGCTAGTAAACATAATGGCCCAAATATGCCTTCTGTCTCAAAACATCCCTTACCAGATTGCCAAAATCCTTCCTAGATCACTCTGTCTGTTTTATACTCTTTCTCTAAGCATTTGCTGTTGGCTGTTGTCAGCATTGGCACCAGTGTAGCCACTCTGCTTATGTATTCTCTTGTTGTTAATCAAAATTGAATACCTTTTGAGTTCTAAAACTTTTAATCCAGGATTTAAAAACTACAGTTCAGAGTAGTTGAGGGTTTGTATACTTAATGATAGAACTTGAAGGATTCTACTTACCAGAAGAGGTGACCAAGCAGCCTGTAAAAATCCAGTCCCTTTAAGCTGTGGCAAAATAAAGACATGAACCCCTGTTTGAAAATGTTTACTTTTATTTGTTTTTTAAAGCATGTTTTATATGTAGAGATCTGTATATAGAGTTGAAAAGGTTTCCATTCAGTTTTTCAGTAGTCAATGCTTGTTGTAGCCATGTCAGACAGACAGTGTTTGTATTTATACGTGTCTCCAAGTGATGAAGCTACTGAATTCTGCTAGGATTTTTTGTGTCCTACTTGGAAATAGGACAATTTCAAAAGGTTTTCAGGCTCAGATGGGTTTGTGTAATGATCCCCATTTGAGCTGGAGATCTTCAGAGAACAGGCACTCTCGTGAGACTGCTGGTATTTCCTGTTTCTCACCAGACCAGAAATACAGTAGCAGAGGAAGAGCTTTTCTCTTAGGACTGTATGATATTTGTGCTTCTGCCTGAATCTAGGAAGTGCCACAGTGCATAAAACTGAAGGAAAACAAATCTAGTGTAACCTTTTCAAACCCCAGAAGAGGTTCATATTTGGCTTGTGCTTGGACAGCACAGTTCACCTAGTCTTGTGATATATTTTTGTTCAGGATTAAAGATTAATGTGCCATTTTTTGAAGTTAGCTACATGCTTTTATAAAGCTTTGACATAAGTATTTTACACAGTAAAGATATAGGTGTTGTACAGTGGCACTCAACAAACTAATCATAATGTAACACTTCTTTGTAGGGCTGAAAATACTTGTCTAAAATATCTCTTAATGAGATATGCATTAAATTAAAATAGGGTCTCATTGATTTTCTTGAAAGCTATCTAGTGATTTCTTTTATAAAATGTGCAATTGTGGATATAAATTTTTATATATGTAGATTTTAAACCCAAAAGGTCAAACATCAATTTCAGGTGGTTCCAAAGTAGACAAGTTAGAACCAGCAAAGAAGATCCCTATTGACATAGAGTATTATGATAACATAGAGTGATTAAGTGTGCATTTGTGTCCTTCCAGTACATATGCATACACATTTTACACTTTAACAATTTTAAAAATTCACATAAAAATATTTGTAAATTTGTTGTATTTTCTTGTATTTCTATATTTTAATGGCGTGTTTGTGTGTGTAGATTTTATTTATAATATAATGCAATAAAATATAACTTTATATATATGTATAAAAAATAATGCTGAGGAGTAGGTGGTTTTGTCGTTTTATATTTCAGATGTATCCCAGCTGCATCAGGCTTTGGCTGTTATTTTCACCTTGCTGATCACGTGATTTTGCTGTGGTGAATGTGTGCGTAAGTGAGGTTTTTCTTGTGGATTTCCTGCAGATACTGGGGAGTTGCAGATTATGCAAAGGTAGCAAGACAGTTTATTATTCCGGATGTTAAGAGATGTAGAAGGCTTCTGAAATGTTTTGTTTAAAATATTCCTCTTTTGGTATATTAGAGGCAAGCCTACTGTGAGTGCCCAAAACACAGTACCTAATTATCCTATCTATCTGTGGTGTGTTGCTATGCTCTAAAGCCATTTCCTGTGAATAAATCAGTAACAGAAGCAAACTGTTACCACTACTGCTAATTTGAGACATTTTAGAAACTCCACTCAAGATCTTTTCCTAAAGAAAACCTAAATGATATACACATGCCCTCAAATTTCTGATTTTTTTTCACTAGTTTTACAAGATTGGAAATTTTTTTTCCACTTACAATTGGTACTAGGAAGATTTTCAAATTTGGGTGAAACAGATACTTCCTAATCACAGTTCAGTCATCAGACAGCAAAAGTTTGACGTACTGAGCAAAGCTACTCTTGGTTGCCTCAATGGTAAAACTTCTTTGGCTCAAAGAAGCTAATTCAATGCGGTAAGTAAGTTTATGGGAAATGACTAGTGAATCTAGAGGAGTTGAAGGTACTTCACCATCTCGGGGTGGTCCCACCCTTGCTTTAAGCTGCTTCTCTGGTGAATACAGAATATGCACTGGCCTGGATTAGACCCGTCTGATCTTTTACCTGATCTTTTTTCAGTCCATTTCTCTTGGTGAATTCAGAACACTGAATTAGCATCACGGTTCCGTCGGCAGTCTTTCTGGGAATGGCGTGCGTCAAAATGAGATTCAAAATTTGCAGTACTTTCAGAATGCGGCTGCCTAAAATCAACAGGCAGCTGCCTCAGACTAACAAAGTGGTAGGAATGCTAGAAAAGGAACTGCCAAGGGTAAACACCCATCCTGAACGTTTCCCCTTTCTGGAGCCCAGAGATGATCTGCTCTGGGCTTTAAAAAGGATCTCTTTATTCTGCAGAGATGCAATACTCGGAGCACAGCTCTAAGCTCTTGCTTTAAAAACCACCTGGGCAGGGCTCATTCTTTTAAGATATGGCTGGAGGCACAGCTGGTGGTGCCCACCTTTTGTACTATAGGTTGCTACTTAGAGCACTTATACAGGAAGTACAAGATTTTCGTCCGTGATTTTCTCTGCTTAAAGGCTTTTATATTGACAGCTTTCACCACCTGTAATAAAATCCTAATCAGAGACTAGAGAATAGTAAAGGAGAATATTTATCATTGCATTTATTGAAAGTGTGCAGGAAAAATTCAAGTATCACTGAGTCAGAAAGAAAATCTATGAGGGATCAGGAATCTTTTATAATTTATTACTGCATTTCCCTAAGAGCAAAAACTCATGGTCTCTAATGCCTGTTCTGAGCATCACTCGTGTGTTTCACATGGAAGAATTATTTAGTAAAATATTAAAGTGGTCTCAGGTAGTAGTTAGGATGCTCCTGAACAGAAGGCAGTATGATGAGTGTCCTAGCTTATAGGGTATAAGGGAGAGAGCTCCTTTCCAGGTCCCCTCTTTGAATAGAAAGCAGCTTTGCTACCACATTTATAGGAACCCCAGTGCTCCAGGTGTGTTTTATGAATGGTTTGAGAATACCTATCAGACTGGTCACCTCACATATTTTAGCAGAAATAAAGTCTTCTGGATCCTGGAATCGATCCAGGCATTGAATTGTCCAGTTCACTGAGACTTGGAAAATTCTCATCATCCTCAGAAGAACACAGAGGACTCTAAGGGAAAGCATGAAGAGTGGAGTGTGTCTGGGTTTGAGAATCAGATTTAAATACATAATCACCATGTAAATCTTAGGTGCACGCTAGGGACCTAAGTTGTCTGTTGCGTCTGGCCCACAAAGCCATTTTGACTTGCTGCTTTGTTTTTTTTCTTCAGTCTGTTCTGTTCTACCTCTGTTCTTTCCATTTAGGATGGAATACTGCAAGGACTTAGGAAAATCCTTAGATCTGTGCACACATGTTAAGTCACCGTTTGAAATCAAAGATGTCTGTATGTTCCTGCAGAACTAGGTCTCTACACTGTATTGATTTTACTTCATCACTTCAAATTTATTAGTTAGAATACGTGTGCTGTAGGTTAAATTGCTATATCAACATATCACGAGTGCACTGCTGAACAGTACTTCCACTCTTAGTGATTTTAAGATGGTTTCATTTGTTGCAATACTACAGGAATGTGAGGCTTTTAGAGGGCGAATTCTCAACAGGTTTG
Organism: Fulmarus glacialis; assembly: GCF_000690835.1. Taxonomy (NCBI): domain Eukaryota; kingdom Metazoa; phylum Chordata; class Aves; order Procellariiformes; family Procellariidae; genus Fulmarus; species Fulmarus glacialis. The sequence goes on along the minus strand of NW_009226198.1, from coordinate 212,331 downwards.
AGCCATATGAAATCACGACCAGGTATCTGATCAAACTAACATTTAGACTTCTCTATAAGTTTTCTCATGTGAATCCAGGTGCTCTAAAACAGATAATACATTCCTGATTACCTGATAATCGTTTGTAGACTTTTAGCTCTAACCTCAGTAACCCTGCATTTGGTGTCTTCTTTAAACTGCATAATATAACATTTTAGTGAAGTGTCTCAATTAGGACATAGAAGGAAGATGCAACAGGTAGACCATATGCAAGGACAACCTGTATTAATCACTACATTACAGATGATTTCTTTTTACGAAACTCTTAGATTGCCATCCCTTTATTCAAAGTTTGTCAGTGAAAATGAAACTTGCAAATACCTGCCTTTGCAGAAAATTCTCTTTGCTTGCCCTCAGTTAAGCATGATTCTTACTGCCATAATTCCTCTCAAGACATGGCTACATGAAATTTTCTGCAGGATTAAAGATTTCTGATCTGGCAACTATCCAGCAACACAAAGGACATTTAATATTTCTGAGTTACAAAAATTTTCATCAAAGAAAACACCAATATTTTTTAAACAGGTCTAAGAGTTATACAGACATGAAGCTTGGAAGGGACTTTTAGCCAGCGCAGAGTATGGCAGGAGGTTAGGCAGGTAGTTTGTTTTGTTGTGTCAGCAGAACACTGCTTACTCAGTACAGAGTCCAAGAAAGGCATCTGCTTTTTAAACGGAAATATAACTCCCTGTGCTCCGTGTTCCTACCAGTCCCATAGTGAATGTTTGTAAATCAGTGATTTCCTGAAGTGGGAGAGAAATGGGGGATCCTCTGTGATGAAAAAATATGCCATAACCTGTGGGAAAATGAAAACTTCCTATTTTGTTTTATTCTTTCTGATCCTATATTTTCTGTTCCTGGCTAGAGCTGTAAGTGTAGATGGATGAAAAGAAAACAGCAAACCAAAAAAAACTTCCTTTTTTGGCTTGAAATTTGTAAAACACTGTCCATGTCAAAATCAAGGTGAAAGTTTTTACAAGATCTTATTTTGTCTTAAAGTTTTCTGATCCCTGATCAAGAATTCTAGCCTAAAAAGAGTATGTATTTGAGCATTACATAGACTGGGGTATATGTATAGATAGATTATTCCTTCATTTCTAGTGTTCCTTACCATGAGTTTTATGAGAAGAAATCTCACGATGATCCCCTCAAATGATCCCCCAGCGTTCTTCCATCTGAATGTAGGGCTGGCACTGGTGAGAAAGATTGCAACATCCGTCTGGACTGCATCGGCTATCCTTAAAATCTATGCAGGGTGCAAGAGTTTGCTTTTTACATCCTGTCAGCTCTTCACCCCTCCCCTGTGTTCACACCCAGAGAGGGAGAGAGACCGGCCTTCATGGGAGATAGTGCCAGGTAGGTACTAATCTTAGGGCGTGGGCAGAGTGAAGTCAAATATGATTCCTGGAGTAAAATACTTCTGCCTGAAGGCAGAAGTAAGGAAAGATGAGACGAGGGAATGCTCCAAGTGTGGGTAATGGCGTTTGTGCATTTATGTGTATATGTAGAGAGAGGATAAGAGAGAAAAAGACCAATGCAGAGAGAAAAGCAAGAGCATTAAGTCACCGGTGAAGCTAAAAGCACAAGATGAGTGATATTTTTAGTATTCTTAGAAGAGTTTTCTCCCAGATCATCAGTTTGCAGCATAAGCAAAACCTTCATAAGATCAGCAAGCTGTACCCACACCCAGCTCATCCACCTCTGGAGGCTGAGATTGAATAGAAGGATTTCCTGGAATGAAATGTGGAGAAATGTTGACCAAAACATTAATAAAGACTGCCATGTAGTTGTGAAACAACATCAGTTGTCAAAGTCATCAGGAGCCCTGTAAGCCAATTAAAATGGTTAGTATACATTTTCATTCTTTTTATGGTAAGTGAGGAGACAGTAATACAATAAAAGGAAGATGTGCCACAGTAAGGTCTAGAGTTCAAACAAAATACTTCAGTGTAGTCTGTTAGCCTCAGCTTGTTCTGCAATAGCGCTGAAGATATTTCTAAATCAACAAATCCACCCACAACAAGATGAGAAAAAAAAAAAAATTAGAGAGTAGCAGGGGGGAGGTCTAGCATGGGGCAGGGATATAGGAGGTCTGGTTTCTGTTCCCATCTCTCTCATTAGCTTTTGGTTGACAATACTGACTGAGAAGTAAAAAGATTTTCCCACTTTCCCTGCTTACGTTTTTGTCACATCTACTTATGATATCTTCTCTATATAAACTGTATCCGTGCTGCTGTTACGGTGGTCAGCAAGCATGTGTGCTCACACTGACCCTGTTCAGCTGCAGGTATGCGTGTAACTCCAGAAGCAGCCTTGCTTCAGATTGCCCAGCGGTTCCATTTGCCCCCCTGCAGCAGACGGCCTTGTGGCCCTTCGATGAGGGATCCTACGACAACGTGGTATCTCTGCAGCGCAGCTGAAATCCAGAGGGGCAGCGGGGCACGGCACAGCATGGCACAGCACGGCACATCTGCCTAATCCACACCTCAGACTGAGATCCTCATGAAGGGGTGGCATAAGCCTGATTTCCCTGCTTTGGGGGTGTTCCCTGAAATAACCCCAAGTTTGCTCAGCTGTTCATACTAAAAAACGTACAAGGCAGGCCTGTAAATGATCACGGACCAAGACCTTTACTTGCTTTGCAGTGTAGATGTAGCCATATGGACTAGCAAAGCAGGGGCAAGTAGCAGTATGGCTCTGTATCTATTAAATAATAAGATGCTGTGTAATAACAATTCCTTCAGTACACACATTTCTAATCTTCTCTTTTAAAGGAGTAAGGCAATGAACTCTGGTTTTTACATTGTAATATTGCTTTTTAGATATTTATTTTAAAATATTTTTAAACTTCTAAATTTTCAGGAAATGGTTACTTCGTTACTACAGAGTTACTAGCTGTTACTGCACATCTTGGCCTGTTTCCACAAAAATGCGAAAATAAGTTTACCAGATGCTGATGACGCTTTTGTACAGCGGGAGCAAGTCTATCTGAAATAGTGAAACAACATGAAGAATGATGCCATCAAAAAGTGTTTCCTTAAGAAAACACTGAGACTCTTCCTTAGGGTTCAAAACTTAAATACACATTTTTCCACTTGGTACTATGAAGGGAATCCTCTGTTCAAACAAGGTTACTGTAATGTTTAAAGGTACAGTTACCAAATAGTTTAATACGAGCTAAATTATTTTTGCTCTTGCTAACTATGAAACAGAAGGTTGCACCTTTCTTCTCTGCTTGCTTTCCTTTCCATCCCCAGTTTTTCAAAGCAAAATTAGCTTCTCATTATTTCTTTCTGGAAGAGGTAAAATGGCAACAACAGTGCTGCTATTGGTACTGAAAGATTTTCAAAATATGTATGAAAGAATAGTGGATTCAGAGGATTAAATCTTGAATTATCAATCAAGTGGGATTTTACAGTCCCATTTCAATCAATGGATACATTAATTATGTAACATGACAGAATTCGAGACACTTTGTGCAATTACCGGTTTATTCTGGCTACGTAATTTCTGATAATAAATTTAAATAAAAAGTAGTACATCAGGCCTTGTAACTATTACCTCTATGAAGGAGATTTTTGTTTTTAATCTCCTACCATAATTTGAAACTGCTTTTGTTCTCTTGATCTCTTACGAAAACTCAGCCTTGATTGAAATGGTTATGTCAAAAACTTTTCACATTAGTCTGTAAGATGGTGTTTGAAAAACCAAGAACTGTAATGATCCACAGAATTTTGTGACAGTGAGTGTGAATGGAACCGTATAAGTGAATGTCAAAATTGTATTTTAAAAGATTGAAGGACTACTAGCAGTGGTAGTAATAGTGAGCAAAGCACTGTAGCTACCCTACAGTGGAACAACGAGGAAAAAAGAGAAGACAGACAATCATGTTGAATTTACATTGCATATGATCGTGACTTCTCTAGGCTACCTGAATTGATATCTGAACATCTCTTCTAAAGTTGCTAGTCTCTAGGCAGAGTGACATTACCATCCCAAGTCTGTCCTAAGCGTATGTGTCAGTGGTATGTAAATATGTCGAGCCCAGCTCCTTGAGATAATTGGAGCCAGCTTGGAAAAAAACACTGTCAGTGGAAAAGGAAGTTATTCTAAAGCACATCTTAAGTGCCACTGCTACTTAATACACACATAATTAGAAACACTATAAATACACAACTTAGTCTTCTGGTTGCTTCAGCTGTAGCAGAAACCTTTACAGTGTGTGATTGTGTAAGGCCCTTCTCACACCGCCAGATGACGAAGGGAAGGGTTGGACGTGACCTATTCATCAGCATGCTGACATTTGTATCACGGGGTTAGAGTAATATGAGATAGATGATAACTTACGTAATGAACTTTTGAAAACCTTTTTAGAAGCGATTCCAAGAGGTTGGCTTATTTGTTACGGAGAATCCGAGGTTGGGTCTGTTGGGGAATTTGAGCAGGGATCCCAAATACGTTCCTCAATCCTCTTGCAGAAAAGCGTCTCAGGAGGAGAGTGGGAAGATGAATAACTGAGCATGGAAAAAGAGGCCTGGAGAGTATCGTTCCGCCCTCCTCCTGAAAAGTATTTCCCATGACCAGCAAAATTAATCATGAGCTGTGATTCCTCTGTGTTTATTCGACTGAAGTCTTGGACATTTAGTCGTAGGCTGCATTATTAGAAAATAGATTACTTTGTTCAGCAGATTCCTAGTAAAAATAGAGTAAAAAATCTAATCAATAAATCTTGGGAGATACCATGAAATGGAACCCCCTTCTGTTTCACTGCACAGGATTTTTTTGGTTTTGCCTTTGCTATCCTGTTTTAACCCATTTTCCATTTTTTAATCCATGATTTATACTGTGTAAAGCAGAATGTATTTCTAATTACTTTTATCTGTCTCAGTGTAGTCACATACAAAGTCATAAACACTTTATCATCTTCAAATGTGTTTGTAAAAACCTATTTGTTAAACCTAGTTGTTAACAACCTAGCTGTTAAAATACACTACATCAAGTTTCCTTTCTTTTAATGATCAGTAGTTAAATATAGCACAGTTACAACATCAAACATCTGAATAATAAACTGAGATCTAAATTAGTAAACTAAATTATACAAAAACATGGAAACATTTGTCTCCCATTGTATGAAGCATACTTACTTTGAAAAAAGACATCAAATCTTAAAGTTGTAGTTTTGGATACAGTGTGTCTATTTTTCACAGAATAGGTCAGTTAATAAAAATATTATGCATATTTTTCTGAGTCAGAGTCTTTTTTGCTTTCAGTTAAGTCTGATTTTTAAAGTAACTTTAAATCTGAAATTACTGATCCTGTGATTATAGTTAGTGCTTATTTACCTTTAAATTGCAAGATTTCCTGCAATGCTAAAGGTGCCATTCTTGCAAAACGTTGGTTTTGAGCAACAGCTCCAAATTTTTCCAGCACCTATAGGCCTCAGGTTAAATAATACCATAGTTGGAAAATAGTATAAATTGATTCAAGGGATGTATTAATACAGAAAGAAGGTGAAGCAATGAACATGTACCAGATCCATTTTTTTCCTTCTCATTCCCTAACTGATAGAAAGTTGGATCTTGAGCTGTTCTCAGATGGGTTTAAATTCTTAAAACTCCTGCTGTGTTTGTCCTTGAAAATCACCTTCTTCATAAGCCCTTCTGAAAATCTTCCAATGTTCTAAGTACTGAATAGGTAAATTGATGTCTTAAGGCGAGATTAAACTCATCTTTACAATAGGATTTAGTCTATTCATTCTTTTAATGGGATTTAAACTGTAATTAGTATGGAGTAGGAATGGGTGGAGAGAAAAGTAATGTCTCTGTAATGATAAAAGTCATACAAAAACTAGGGCAAGGACTAGTCCTTGATCTTACATCTCCAAAACATAGGCTTCTAGCACTCCAGGTAAATGTCATGCTTTGGTAAACTTTCCGTTTCAAAAGGACTTTTATGTGTTCTGAAGGCTGAAGTCAACCAATAGTGAGAAACATGAAAAAATCCCTCTGCCGAAGTCCTATTAAAGTTAATACCAAAAGAAGAGTACATTAAAATTAACAGAATCAGAATTTGAACTTAAAGGTGGAGGAGTCCTGAGGACAAAAGCTCTGTTTAATTGTTATGTATTTTCTTTACATATAATGAGCATGTAATTGTTCAAGAAATGAAGCTGTGTGGAAAGTTTGAAAGCTTAATAATTGAGTTTCAGGATCTCAAAAGAAGTCAGTGAAAGAGAAAAGAACAGAATCTTAATCTCTGAAGCAATAAACCTTTGTGTTACCCAGGAAGTCTCAGTGCCTTCCTGCTAATTGCATTTAGCATCTATGCCCATGCTAATGTAAAACCAAGCTGAACAAAATCTCTTTCCTACAAGTACTTTAAGTCATACAACATAAAATCGCTTTTTATGTGGAAAGAATTAAAAAGCACAGGGGTTTTTAGATGTGGGGTTTCTCCTAAACACTCATCAGTGTAACATTTAAGCACCAAAGCAGAATTTCAATGAGTAGTCTTTGCAATGTGTGAATAATTCTGGTCTTGCTTTTTTAGTTTGTTATTTTCTTTAAATGTTTTACAAATAAATTCTTTGATTGTATTTAGTAACCTCAGCTTTTTGTAATGAATACTCTTTAGGAAATAATACCGTATCTGAGCTTAGCATGTATTAAATGCATTAATACAGTTCAAGTTTTAACCCAGGATTTCATTTTTAGGATGCTTTAAAAGAATGGCTCAAAGCCCAAGCGAAAATGAGATTTACAAAGAAATGCTAAAATCTGTGGTGACTGGAAACAAGTCTGGTCCTTTTGAAGCTTTAAATCTGAAAGTTGATCATTTTAGAACCAAGTCAAGTGACTTCAGTAACAGTTTAGTAATATGTGTGAAGTGTAATAAAGTTACTAGAATGGATAATTGTCTAATACGGGTAGTTCGCAGTCCAGTGTAACACCTGAAAAAGTACAGGCCAAACTCAGCCACTTTAGTTTCAGATCAGTAGGTACCTCAAGTATCGTTAGTCAACTCACTAATAATATAAGCTACCCAGCCAGGTAACACAGATAACAGTGATTTGTCATTACTGTAAGTGGACAAAATAAATACGAGTTTACATGGTGGTAAGAAAGGAGTTAGGAAAGCAACAAGGATTTAAAGCCAGTACCTTCTTCACTTGCATTTATTCCCGTTGTACTACTCACAGGACCACCCTAGAATAAGGAAGAGTCTCCTTTTCCTGTAAACCAACTTTGCACTTAGGTTTTTAGATTTGTTTATATTCCTATATTTCCTGGGGTATAATAAAATCGCTCTTTAGTTCTCTCCCTGAGGGGAAAGCAACAGTGTTTACAAGCTGTGGGAAGTATCCAGAGATACAACAGAGGTTATTATTTACACCCATGACGTTGTTTGCAATTAAGAGGTCACCTTGGACTTTCTCCTGCTCTCAAGTAACCATCTGCAAGTAGTGATTAATGCTGATATTTATGTCATAGCCTTTATTGTTGTTTTTTGTAGTCTGTTCGTAAGTAAGAAGTTGCCATCCATCATTTTAGGCACAGGCTTTTCCCCAGCTTGCCATGATCCTCCCCGTATTGCAACATCAAGGTTTATATTACATCTGAAGATGAAGCAGAAATTTTACTGATGTAGAGTGTGATGGTTGGCTTCCTAAGCCATACAGAAGATGTGTTTTGTTTTATCAATAGCAGCTGTGTACAACAACAGCATATGACTTCATCCCTTCCGTAGTAAATAATAGATTACCTTACCGTAACTCAAGAATAGGTTCGCTTTACAATTACGCTTTCACTTTGAAGGCAACATTTTTCTTTACTGAAGTAATTATTGTCTTAAATCTGTGCCCCTGTTAACATTAACTTCTAGCATTTCTGATATGTTTATTTCAACCACTGTTGCCCAAAAAAGCTTAAATGGCTTAGCTTCTGCCAACTTCAGAGACCATCCTTTCCCCTGTAATATGAGACAGTAATTATGATAAATGGAAGTACTTAAATGTACTCTCATTTAACAGGCGTCTTTCTACATTCACTGTCTTCACATCAGCAATTTACTTATCACTGTCATCTTCAGGTTTACCTAACTGAGCTTTGATCTATTCAGTTCTAGCACTAGCTGCAAAACTTATTTGTGAATTTGTGGTGTGGGATTCAGAGATTCTTTTCATAAAGAGCATTTTGTTTTGTAAATTAATGGTAAGTAATCTTGGGGGCAGAGGCCTCAGATAGGTCATTCTAAAGATGAATGTGACTTTGACTTTTGTAGCAGTTGAATTTCGTCTGCACTGAATATTAAGAATAGAAGTAAGACAATTTAATTCTGCGGGCTTGTCAGATTTAGCAGTGTATCTATAGAGCACAGTGGAGCATAGCACGGAGATGCCTCTACTTTCTCATGAACGCACTATTTCTGGAACGTAATTTACCACTACCAGATTGTTTAAGGACCTGAGGTCTGCCTCGTTCTGTGTCATGTGGATGATTTAGATCAAGTTAGCACCAGCATTGACAGGGCTGTATCACATGGTAGAACTACACTTTTGATCCTTTTGCAATTGCTGTATCACTGAGCAAACCTTATGTAACACACAAATTTTACTGTCCTGCCACTTCTAAACTGAAATGCATCCGACACCTCTCTTCAGGTTGCCTGGGACTTTGATCAAAGCTTCTTTCCACTGAGCAATCATATTTAAACAGTGAACTGTAAGGCTATGGTTACTGCCTGATAGGATGATAGGCTAAACACTAATTAAAATAATGATTTAAATTTTTAAAATTATGGTAAGAGTGCCTAGTCTTCTATAAGAAACTTTAGGCATTAATAGTGATTAGTCAGTCCACATAGTTAGACTTCTGCTGCACTGGTTTTTAGAGCTACAGAGTATTTCAGAGCAATGGTTTTTAGGCTACAGAGTATTTCCTTTTAAAAGCTGGATTTCGTTTGTATTCCATGTGGCTGCCACTTCTACAGTTTATGGTATTCACATTTATGTTACTTTTGATGGGGAAATACCCATCATCTGAAAGATATCCTGAAGATTAGCCAGGCATTTCATCTGGCAGTATCAGTAAATCTTCATTTGCTTTATATCAGAGTGTATTGACCATCAAATGCCCTCCCTGCTGGAGAAAAGAAAGTGCTGAGTATTGTGTGATATCATCCGTGGGAGGCAGCAGGAAAAAAGGCAGCGTTAATAGAAACACGTATGTGGCCAGTGGATCATAAAAAAACCTAACAGGTGCTGGGCTGGTTACCAGTTGATTAATCTGGTCAGCAGCTGATGCACTCCTATTTTAAGGTCATCCTGTGCTATTGACTTTTCAGCAAAGTCCTCCTGGTACGGTGTTTCTCAGGAAAGTTGATTAAAGAGTTTTATAGGTTAACAATGGACTGAACAGGATTATAATTTACAGGTGTCTGAGGGCAATACAGCTGATCAAGCACATCTCAGTGTCTCAACTATTTAGATAGGATGCTAGGATCTTTTCAGCAATTCTTTGCATTGTTGGTCTGTGAATGCTTGCTTTCTTATATTCTAGAAAGAAAAAAATATGCAGTTGTAGCAGACATAATTACTCTGATGTGGAAGTTTCTTCCTTGGTACTTTCTTTTTCTTGTATGCTAGGAGCTGCTTCTTTTCCTTAGAACTGTAAAGAAAATATGCAGACCTGAAACAGTGAAGCATCTTGCATTACCCATGACCTCTCTGTGTCAGCTTGCTCTTCCAATCTGCAAATAAGGCAAAGTTGCGGAAATACTTTAATTTGTAGAGTAATTCAAGCAATTTTTTAATACTGCATATGATTGCAGCAGACATAAAAATATCAATAGGTTCTTAGCATACAGTATCATAGAATCATAGAATCATAGAATCATTAAGGTTGGAAAAGACCTCTAAGATCATCAAGTCCAACCGTCAACCCAACACCACCATGCCCACTAAACCATGTCCCTAAGCGCCTCATCTACACGTCTTTTAAATACTTCCAGGGATGGTGACTCAACCACTTCCCTGGGCAGCCTGTTCCAAGGCCTGACCACTCTTTCAGTAAAGAAATTTTTCCTAATGTCCAGTCTAAACCTCCCTTGGCGCAACTTGAGGCCATTTCCTCTCGTCCTATCGCTGGTTACTTGGGAGAAGAGACCAACCCCCACCTCGCTACAACCTCCTTTCAGGTAGTTGTAGAGCGCGATGAGGTCTCCCCTCAGCCTCCTCTTCTCCAGGCTAAACAGCCCCAGTTCCCTCAGCCGCTCCTCATAAGACTTGTTCTCTAGACCCTTCACCAGCTTCGTTGCCCTTCTCTGGACACGCTCCAGCACCTCAATGTCCTTCTTGTAGTAAGGGGCCCAACACTGAACACAGTATTCGAGGTGCGGCCTCACCAGTGCCGAGTACAGGGGCACGATCACCTCCCTCCTCCTGCTGGCCACACTATTTCTGATACAGGCCAGGATGCCATTGGCCTTCTTGGCCACCTGGGCACACTGCCGGCTCATGTTCAGCCGGCTGTCAACCAGCACCCCCAGGTCCTTTTCCTGTGGGCAGCAATTGTTTTTAACAGTCATCAGGAGGTATGAGTAGTGTTTTGCTGTACACTTTATTTATATATCTGTTTTTACAACAAATCAATAGCTACTAGACCAGCCTGGATCATTTTTGCAGGGATTTTTTGACATATTTGTTTGGCATTTTACTTTATAGCTTAAAAAGCAACCTCCCATAACATTATTCATTGAAACAAAGTGACTAAAATATTTTCCTCTGTTGGCCAGTGAAATGATAATTCTTTAACCTTAAATTATATATCCTTAGGGCATGTTATGTTCTGAATCATTTTTTCCGTATAAAACTCTGGTATATAGTTTGACACAGTCTAGAAATCTTTGGAGTGATTGATAATATCTTTGCAGTTATTCTTTTTCAAGTATTGTATCAGAGTCTCTGTAGGGGCATCTTCAGTCTTACATCAAATAGCTGCCACTATTGAGACTTAGTAGGCCAAAATCACGTCTTCTTTTATTTCGCGGGCAACGTCTGACACAGTGGTACTAATTCTAAGTCACACTTCTGAAAGCTAACACCAGAATAATATACACTTTTGAATGAAGTTACTCACTGAATTTCTATGAAGAAATTACTACACTGCTGCTGTATTTGAGCATTCTTCTGGGATAATGCCAAGAGCTTTTATGGCTCTTTGGAATATTATCTTTGTAATGTGCCACATGCATAACTGAAAAACAGATTATTAGAGCAAACAAAATAAGAATAAAACCATATAAATTTATGGCTTTTATTTTTAAAAAGCTACACAACATTTTCTATAATGTGAATTTCTTTTTTAGACTCTCTGTTCTGATACTTTTTGGTAATAGAAGTTGTATAACACTAGGTTTTTGTGTCACCTTTTTTTCAGCACCTCCCTTAGCCTTTCTCACTTTTCTAACTCATTACTTCCACAGGACATCTCAGACTTAAACAATTCGACGTAAAAGAGTTCAGTGAAAGCTGTCCATTCTCTTTACTGCAAATTGCTAGGAGCACTGAGGGCTTTTAATTTATTGAGGCAATAGTTATAGTTAAAACCTTTTATGAAGTTGTACCGAATAAGTGAATTAGTAGTTTGAGGAGTGGCTTTGTTGCTCTAGTATCAGTCATTCCTATCACTTTCATTTCATATGTGTCATTGACTTTAAAAAGGCTGCCTCTTTCTTTATTTATCTTCTTTAGCTTGCAGTCTTATGTAATCTTGATCTTGTGAGGTGTGTTTATCCATGTTCTATCCATATCTTAGTTACAAGGACCACAAAGCCCTAGTGAAAGGAAGGGGAATCCATGTTTTATCTGTAGCATGGGAGGCTTAATTCATCTTTTCTCCACCTTTGCAGGATAATCACCTCTTTTTTCCAAATAGCAAAGAGCTTTCTGACTCCTCACATTTTTTACTTATCCTTCTAAAGTAGATATTTCAATTAAAACGCAGTTAGTGATTGATTAGTGAGTGCCAGGAAGAGCTAGAGGTAGAGCAGGAGACATGAAAGAATACCTGCTCTTCTGGAGAGGAAGACTGTGATATTCTTTGCAAGGCCAGCTGGACACCATCTGATAGGAGATGCGCTCCTATAAGTGCGTAGGAGGGCCCTCTGAGACTCAGGCAATGGCTGGAGGTTTTGGGGGGTGTTGTCAGTGGGCTCAATCTCACTAAATCTTGATTGTTCTGAGGAGGCATCATGGGCTTTGCTAACGTCACGTATGGCACTCCGAACATGCTGCTTGATTACCAGTCATAGCTCAGTGGCATAGTTGTTCAGTATTGACAAGTCCATCTTAATGACTGTCTCTCCTACATTCCATTTCATTCTTATCCTCATCTGAGGTTATCTGAGGGATAACCCCCCACAGCAGGGGGGTTGGACTAGATGACCTTTAAAGGTCCCTTCCAACCCAAACTATTCTATGATTCTGTGAAATATCCAAGACATGAGCAGCACATTCCAGTGCCGTGTCACAACATGCATCCCCATTTGGATGGCTACAATATAGTCATGAAGGGTGCTGTTCCATCAGACATCCTTGTAGGATACTGTAAGGGCCCAAATCAGTTAGTGCCATCAAACTATGTAAGAAAAGGCAAGCTCCTCTGTCTGGAGACTGGCTCAAATTCAATACCTATTGGTAGGAGTTATAAAGCCTGATGGCAGGTGTTTGGTTTATGCTCAGGAAATTCTCTGGTTGTGTCTAGCTTGACAGGAGTTAGCTTGTCTGGGCAGTCATTAGCTTGCCTTCCAGGATAGGCTTCAACCTTCATGCGCCTCCTTTTCTCTGTTATTACCCCTAGAAGAAGAATGTTCTACTATTGCCAATAGAAGAAGATGTATTTGTAAGGCAGAATATATACACAGCTTAGTCATTTTACAGAACCAGTTGAAAATACTTTGACTAGAGGATGTTTCGTCATAAACACTAATTAGTTATGATTAAAAGTTTTTGCAGGAATGGATCAATTCTGACTCCATTTTGATTAAAAAGAATTGAGTCAAAACCAGACAAAAATACATTGCACCCGAATAACCGGAAAAATACCTTGTCCCCAATTTATCTGGGGACAGTAGTGACTTGCCACGTGGCAAGATAGATAGCGAATAGAAAATGGTCTATATCCTCTCAGATTCTATCACCTGAATGATTGTGCTTATTGAAATATTTCATTGTTTTTGCTATAATGCGCACTGCAGCAGCGTTTTATACCTTGGCTAGCATCCACAAGTGTGAACGGTGTTCTGACGTGGAATTGTAATTTTGTTTAGCTTTGGTGAGAGGTCCATCCCTACTTTGCTGAAAGATTTGTAAAAAGATGCAGCAAATTTTCACTCTCTTTGTAGCTAGATGTATGTCTGCACGTATATAACAGTTGTTCACCTACTTGCAGGTCTCAGTTATAATTTTGGGGCAGTTTATCACTTCTTTGTATTCTGGCTACAGGCTTCTACTTCGGAGATAATTTTGTTCTCAGTGCTCTGGGTCTTGAGTCTTTTTGCTTCTGGCAGTGCATATGCTTATCTCATCTTCATAATTCCAGCATTCTTGCGAGGCCTGTGCGACATCTCCACTATTCTCTGACCATCTCAACAGACACTATCCATTTCTGTCAGTATATAATTGCTTTTGGATTCTTCCCAGTTCTGCTGTTAAAATGGGCTTATAACGAGCTTTGCTGATGCTTCCAAATGAGTTGAGGATCATGTTAACTTGTCACATTTTCATGCTCAAAGACTGCCTTAGCTTAAAATTCAGCTGTGCACAGCAGTGACTTGTCTAAACTGCATCTGTGTAGTTTTGGTCATAAGATCAGAGTGCCCCAGAGTTCTGGTGTGTGGCTCTCAGTAATCCCAGTAATTGTGAATCACTAATGATCTCTTTTCCCTTGAGCATAATGATTAAGTGTTTAAAATATGTAAACACCATTGCACACTTGTTTTTTTATCTTAAAGGCCCTGAGAGTTTACAAATTCTGATAGGCTTCTTCATTAATTAGTACCTGTAGGTCTGTATGTACGCTGGATTGCCTTTGTCTTTTGTTTGCTGCCCTCTGTGAGGGGATTGCAAGTACCATACCACAGTTTCCCTTTTTTCACTTGAGATTCATTTCCTTGCCTCTTAATGGCAGAAATGAGATCTTTGTGTTCCTATACCAGAAAATGAAAGGTATCTCTGAAAATCCTATTAGGGTGTGTCTTACTGTCAGAAACAAGTAGCCACACTAGTTGATGCTAATGTCACTAAAATAGTAGCAACGGATAACAGCAACAATAGTGTTATTCTTCCACTGTAGATTTCTAGAATCTTTATCTTTCTGCTGAAATGAGATGAAGAATGATTTCCTCATCCACTAGTATTTGACAGTACTTGTCTATGACAGTGGAAAATATTATTTTTACCATATCTGTAATACTCTTCAGTTGTGGGCATGTGATAGCCATATCTCTTTGGTACTTTTGTTTACACTGTTTGGGCTTTGCCTTGCTTCACTGGATGACAAGCCATTTTGGAGGTTTGTTACTCTAGAGAGGAAGCCTTTTTTCATGTGCTTAACTACTCCTATTATATTCATTATATTCATTAACCCCTATTATATTCATTTTATTCATTAACTACTCCTATTATATACATATTCCGTAAGTTCATTTACTTAGGAAATAATACTGAAGGCAGATGATGTTGTGAGTCAGTCAGTTTATTCAGTTTGAGATACACTATACCTGGGGATCGAGTCCTTCAAAAACGTTTTTAGCTATTTTGTTGCAGCTGTGTCAGACCGTATTCTTCTCATGGATAGTTTTTTGTTTTGCTCACATATCTATTACACTAATCATTTCTCTTAGATTTGATCTTGTTAGATTCCTACATATCCTTTCTTTTTTCTGTTATAGTTTTTGCACAATTTCCATATTCTTCCGTGTTCTTCTGCTTGTGATTAATGTTGCTCCTATGGTCTTCTTAAACTTGATTTGCCGTTACTATACAAAGATACGTTGTCATGCTAGAATGCCCTCTTTTGGGAAGATCTCTACTACAGTACTGTGTAGGGAGTACAGGTCATACGAGGTCCTGATGTGGCTTCAGGAAATGGAAGAGAAATTACTTTTTAGAGCTTTACCCAGGATGATTTTGAACCACGTTTGTGTTTAAATGTTGACTATGAAATCAGCATAAATATATTCATATTTAAATAGAAAATACTTTTATATAAAATGGGTAATCTTCTGACTTTCTACCTCCCCTCCCACCACAGTAATTCCAAAACGTTGCTTTCCATTTTTTAGGTGAAATGGCTAGAGGTAAATTGCTGTTCATTACCGAAATGTAGATAGGTGCTACCAGGGTATTCTAAACATGTAGATGCTGGGTTAACAGAAAATGTCTGCAACTTCTGACTGTAACTAGCCTTTTAGTTATTAGCTTTAAACTTGGACTTTTGGAGTGTATACTGGTAGATCATGAATTAAGCATGTTTCAAGTGGTTTAAACAGAATAACCAAGGGACAATGTTAAGGGACTTTTTGGTATCTAAAGTAACAAAACACCTATTAATTAGTAATTTTAATATTTCATTATTGGCTATAGTGTATTGAAAGAGAAAAAATGCTGTTGTGAATAAAGCCTCCCGCCCCCCCCATTTGGATGCTGACACTTTCTATATGGCAGCATTAAATTAATGACAGATATAAGGATTTTATGTCTGGAATGTCAGTGGAGTTCATATACATATGTAGACTTCATATAGGAACCAATGATACTCATTTTGGGCTTCAGTTAAGTAAACCTTTCTCTGGATAAGACTTAAACATATGCTGTCTTGAAGAGGAAAATACTTTAAGAGGTGTTTCAGTGGTTTATTGATTCAAGAATACTTTTTGGGAGAATCAGTCTTCAAAAGACTTGTATGTTCTCACAGACAAGAAGTGGTTAAACTGGTTATAGAAAACAAAGAAAGAACCACAAAATTCCTCCCCAGGCTCAAAAGCTTTTCATCTTTTGCAAAGATAGTAAGGAGAGTATTTTTACCTCTGTTTCCAGTGCAAGAATGGAAGGTCTTACATCTATGTAGCGTGGCAGCTCTGTTAAGAGCCTTGCTATGCGAAAGGTGTTTTTTTATTTTGCTGATGTTGAATTCCATTCTTAGATTTGTTTTCTTTTTCTTTCCTAGGGTGATAGGGTTGAAGCAACAGGATGAGAGATCTCAAGCATGCTGCTAAATGTTGTGGTCTGACAAAACTACATGGCTTCCTTTATCAAGACAGCTGTGTTTTTACATAAATAATCTTAATTTGGCCTGCAGAAGGATTGCGCCTGATCCTCAAATGTACTACCTTGAAAGGTCACCTTGACTTCCCCAAGGAGTTTACTTCAAGGCATTCAGGATGCCAGACCAGAAAGCCTCACAGAAGGAGGTATGTTTATTGTTTACTACTTAAGAAAATAATACTGGAATGAAAAGGCCATCTTCCAAAATAGCAAAGAAAGTTATTGATACTCACAAAATCACTTTGAAATAAAGACTGCTGAATGGGCTGCTTCATTTTGACAGTTATACCTAGTATGGCTCACAGGGAATAGTTTAACTGTGTTAAATTAGGCTCCTGTTAAATAGATTTTTATCTCTGTTAACTGGCCTCCCATAGATGTCATTAGGATTGTTCATAGAAGCAAGACAAGACTGGGACGATGAGTAATTCACAGCAGTTATATATGCAACACTGCAATTTGCAGCAATTAAAGAAATTGGTCTTTTATTTTAATAACCACTGATGATAGATAATTTGGCCAGTGCTCAGAAAAACTCATTATAAAGAATGTCACAGATGAGCTCAAAGATGCCGCCCTGTTTATTAAAAATCAGTTACATGAAAATAATTATTTTATACTTTCATATCAAGCTTCACAGAATATAAAAATGGGACATTTAAGAGAGAAATGGACCTATTGCTCTCTATGGAAATATTATGGGATTTTCTTTGTACTTCTATCAGTATGTGTAAATGACCTTCTATGTCATGAAAATTTTGAAGATGTTTTCATAGGTCTAGACCCTGAACAATTAGTTAAATATGTTCCTGTCTTCTTTAACTACAGACTTTCATACCCTATCAATTGGATAAGTAAGATGCGCGCAAATCATATGCTTTAGTGGTAGAATTCATAGCTGATCATGAGATCAGTAATATTGAGGCTCGGGCTTTTATTTAATTTGAAATCTGTCTGAGGCTGAGGCTTTAACTTCAGAGTGTAGAGTGCCAAAACATAAAGACATGTTTTTAATTTAGTGACCTTATGCAGAATGGAGAGGCTCACAGTAACCCATTCAAGCTTTTCCATTTGCAAGTTCAGATTGGATATGAGTGCAGCGAATTAAACAAACAGCAATCATGTCCCACTTCTGTTGTTTCCAGTTGTCCCACTTCTGTTATTTCCAGTTGTTTCGCTTGGTTTTTTTACACTGCCCAAATGTTAACATACAAAGAAAACATCAATCTCTATAAACAGTAATTAGACACTAAAGCAGTTCTGAAACCTTCCAGTCTGTTTTTTCTTCTCAATGTACACACCATTTATAAGAAACAACCCATGTTTTTACATTCAGATGCATACTTATTATTTGGACAAATTGCTAATCCACTTCATGGAAGAGCCTTTTTTTCAGCCTTATTGTTTCACATTTCCTTAAATACGGTGTTTGCGTGGCAAGAAGCAGAAGGGAAGCTGTTTTGTGATGTAACTTGTAAACTTTTCAGTATCTTATCCTTTTTCTTGTGTGCAACTAAACATACAAAAAAATGTCCTGAAAGAACTTTATGAAGTCATGGTTAATATCCCAGGCACAAAATGCTACAATTAAGACGTCCACAGCAACTAGTACGGTATCATGTAATATTTCCAAAATTTTAAGCAAAGTCAGATATACCAGGGTAGACATAGGGGTTTGTAGAAAGCTCTTTAGCACTGATTTGTTTTGTGCACCATCGCTTATGTCACCTGATGTACCTCTGCAGCCCTCCTATTTGGGTAAGGTTTGGTTTGCCTGTAACCGTACACACATACAGGGTTTTGTCTGTGTCTCTGTTGTATAGAGTTTTACAGCCTGTAGTCAGGAACCCCTGAAAGGAAGCATTGCTGATCTTGGCTTTGTATCTCCCTAGACTGACGAGCATTGTGTAGAATCAGATATGTGATCACAGAACTGAAGATTATATTGTATTAATCTATGCCTAAAAGCAGAAGTAATGTAATGTAGCATATCCAGTATTATATGTTTTATTATTGTTTCTTACCAGTAAATTTTCAACAACACAGAGCAGGGCTCTCTTTCTGTAGCACCCAAAGACTGACTGAAATGAAATCTAAAACATTTGCAGAGATTCAGAGAAGGGCTCTCCAATGAGATGATACCTTATTGTTATGAATGTTGATTTCTGAAAAAGAGGGAGTAATTTGTGTCTGAACTGAAGCTTTTGAGGAAACAGACATCATTTAGTAGAAATTATTAATATACTTTTGACCGTAGGGCTAATTTATTCTTCACATGAATATACATACTGGAATGTGCACAAAGAACAATCTATCTTTTTTCTTCTTCAAAATAGTGTCCCAAATTTGTTAGGAGTATGATTATTGTTGTAATATTTGTCGTGAAGTCTCACATCAATTTTCAAAAACTTGCAGCTAGGTGAAATGGAAAAAGTGTTCTCTTGAATATTCAAAGGTACACCTGTATGCCAAGATTAATTTTTCAGTCTTCAGCCACAGGGCTTTTATTCTTAAAATCAAAAGAATTACTTTATGTGTAACTACTTGTCTATGAGCTTGTCTATGAGAAGAGAAGAAGATGAACCATTTGTTCTCAAACTTTCAAGTATTTCTATTTGTCCTACAAGGAGAAATCATGTATGGATAATCTCAGCTCAAGAACTGGAATTTTCAGAGAGTTATAAATGACTGACAGAATGAATTTTAAATGGAAATACTTATTCTGTCTTAGTTATATCTGTCAGTAGTACTTCAGCTACAGCTACAATCAACGGTTCAGCTCAATGTTTTTCTATAACACCCTCTACCACACTATCTAAGTATTGTATAATACCTACATTATGCCCTAAGTATTGTGTAATTTCTAGATTATGTTGAATGGTTGCTTTTAAAATTAGCATGAAATTCGTCAATATGGAATCATAACATCACATGTTGTTTCAAAAATATTGACTGTATTATTCATTCTTCATGATGCCTGTCTCCTGATGAATGTTTTAAACAATCAGAATAGACAGTAATTACATCAGAGAAATGGGTAGATAGAGGCCGAGGAAGAGAACAGTGAAGAAAAGATTATTTTTATACATATATACAAACTAAATTAGTTTTTAAATATAAGTTGTGTGTTCCTTTTTAGCCAATTTGAAATTGTTTTACCAGGAAAGATACTGAACTGTGAATGAGGAGACAGTAGCTAATTAAATCACTCAAGAGGCTTTGGCTTTTTATTGGTATATATATGTGATTGCATGGTGTTTCTGTAACAGACAAACAAGATGCAATTCCAGAATGCTTAATTTTGCTGTGAGTTGTTGGTGACATAGAAAAATTAATTAAATTGGAAACATTTTAGACATAGTGTCACTTAAATCGCAAAATCATCGTATAGAGTGCCTTCACCAAAGGGACAGAAATAGAGATCCACTATAACTGTTCAGCATTCTGGACTAACTCATGAAAAATTAAATCTTCATTATAGTGAACACTAAAAGACAGTTAAGTGACCTGAAGACTATTTTTCAATCTCCTAACGTTACATGTACTTCCATTAGAATATAATGGAATATAAATTGTTCATAATCAACCATCAAATTGTCTTGTCGATGGAAACAGAAGTGATTCTCACCTAAACAAGAAAACTATAAGTAATGATGACCGCTGTTCTTTCAGGAAATTGGTAATTTTCTTAACCTTACACCATACAGCCTAAATAAGTCATGTGTAGCCCTCCCTTCCTAGAATTAGCCCCTGCAAGACTTAACATTGATCTTCCTCAGCTCATCAATGACCAAATGATCTGAACTAAAACTTTCACCTTAAGTTAAGTATGATGATATTAACTGTCACCCTGATTAGGCTGTAAATTTGGGCACTTGCCTTCATATTCATATTTGAGACAGAACTAACATGCAGCAGTTTTCTGAAGCGTTTTCACTGAAATGCAGAAGGTTTCTTAATGTTCTGTTTCTTTAAAGCACACCTACCACACATACATTAAAATGTTGACAGCAGGTGACTGGTGAAGTTTCAATTTATGTTACATGGGAAAACCTCTGCTTCTTCAGATGTGACTGAATCTTACAATACTAGAAATTAAGAACTCAGCTCAATGCTGAGCTTCTAAGAGGTGGCTAGTATACCTTTTAATTTAGGTACTTGCAGCAGAGATATTTGACTCCTAATATTCCACTATCATTAGATTAGATAAAAATCTCTTAGATGTCATCCTTATCGTTGTCATTTGATGGAATATCTTTGAACTAATTGCTTTTTTTCTATGACTGCATTGAGAAAATTATTTCATCTTGACTTGCCAGAATCTGATCCAGACAGTATCACAAATTTTACATACATAAACTGGTAACCCTGCCTGCTGGTTTCCATCATCAGCTCTCTTAAGATTTCTTCTAAATAGTAATGGAAGAGAGCTAGTGATGGTATGCAATCAGATCTAACACCTTTCTTCGAGTTAGTTATTACTAGGTGTGAGTCCACATTACAAAAATGCCATCATAGTTAATGCAAGTCAAACGTGGCAAAACCAAAATCACATAAGCTCTGAATTGCTATACTGCTGGACAGTGTTAAAATCTTTTACCCACTCTTTGCAAATAGTCACAAAGACAGAGCTGGTTTCACACACTGTTTAGACATATCTTTGGCAAATATCTGTGTTTATGTACTAGAAAAGGAAATTGGAATATGAATAGGTGAATTAATTTCTCACTATTTACCTCTCTAGTACTGGACAGCTTGAAATATTTCAGATATTTATCTGGGATTTAGGAGGAGATAAACAATAATTCATATAAAATGAATAGTTACTGCTTGTCAGCACCTTAGGGCAGATCTTTGTTAATATGTCACTTTAAGAATACATGTAATTGTATTTTTGAAAACTGGAATAGCTTCTGAGTGCTTCATACAGTGATAGAACTGAATGTCAGATATAACTACTTGCCTCCTCAGTAGTCATGACATGATTTAATTTTTGCCAAATGCCAAGAAATTAACACTAATCCCTGATTGTTCTGTTTTTGTTCAGGGCTGTCAGCTCCCTTGGGAATATTTTAGCAAAATGGAGAGGCATAAATAGTTGTGATATAGCTAAATAGAGGCTGTTTATTTCCCAGTACTTTCATTTCAGTTCTTACCTGGTCAGTAAGTTGATTCAAGGTATTTTTTAAGTTAAGAAAAGAACCTGCTCTAAAGCCCATTTTTGTATTCTGCTGTGGCTTGCATTATACTCATGAGTCGCTGCTGCTAGTTATGTCTGTGGAAATCTATTTTTCAGCAATTAAAAGGCGCATGCAAAAAGATAAGATCGTGGTACAGCATAGCTGATTTTAATGTTCTGAGAACACTTTTCAGACTGCAAGATTTATCATAAATCAATGTGGTCACTGAGCCGCATAATGCGGAAGTGTAAATCAATAGTCTGGAAATACAGAAGAAATGATGCACAGGCACAAAGTAATCATAGCCTTCGTAGAAGATACATGGTGAGATCCAGTTACCTTAAATCACATACTAGGCTTAGGCTAACAGAATTGCTTCCAGTGATGCTGAAAAACACCTTCTTGTCGTGACTGTAGAGAAAATTAAATGCTTCATTTACAAAGAATGCTTTATTATACACCCAAAATATGGCTATCCATACTGGGGGAGAATGGACAGCCATTTGTTTCTTGGTCTTCACAAAGCTAAGAGACCAGCTACTTAGAGGCAAAACAGATTATGTATGATCTCACTAACAGTCATGAGGGCTGAAACTAAAGCAGAACCCATCACAAAGAAGTGTAAAGAAGGCAGACAATGTGAATGTCAAAGTTAGCAGAGTCAGAAGTGAAAAAGTCAGTCAAGTTTTAAAACAGAATTTCAGCAGAATCTCCGTATGGTGCTCAGACTTCCAGCCAGCCTGACACAGAACTGGCTAAGCTGGATGCTCATGCAGGACTGTTATCTCATTTGTAGTATGCAATGCAGGGTCCAGGAATTTAAAAAAAAAACCCAAAACTGAGAACATATACTAGCAAATAAATGCATGAATAAATAGATTAAGTGCCTAAACCAGGTGGACCTGTTGCCATCCATATAGAGCAAAGAGGAGGAAATTTAGAGTGCAAAAAGAAATGTTTTCTAACTCCTAATTAATTCAATATGCAACTATTTTTGCTTTCTGTGCTATCAAGATCAGATGCTCTTTTCAACAACATAAAATGAATAATTTCAGTGAAGAAATCCCCAGATGAGAATTCTTAGCCTGTGATTTGTAGGATCATATGAAATGGTCTAATAATCTCTTCTGTCCTTAATCTAAGAGTGTCATAAATTTCATTAGCTATAATATCTCCCATTTTGTCTGACTCATGGTTTGTTTCTTTATCCCTTTTGAACTTAATATTTAATGTATTTATATTAGCATTATTTCTCTTTAGTATTGTTATTTCAGAGGTATCCAGTGAACACACAAATGGCAATGGGCACAAATTGAAACACAAAAAATTCCATTTAAACATAAGAAAAAACTTTTTTACAGTGAGGGTGGACAAACACTGAAAGAGGTTGCCCAGAGACGCTATGGAGTCTCCATCTTTGGGGATATTCAAAACCCGTCTGGACATGCCTCTGAGCAACCTGCTGTGATTGTCCTTGCTTTGAGTAGCGGGGTTGTACTACATGGTCTCTAGAGGCGCCTTCCAATCTCAGCTATTCTGTGAACTATTCTGTGACTATGTTTAGTTGATATTAGTATTAATATTATGGGGGAGTTGTATTTGTATTTGTAGATCTGCTTAGAATTAATTGCAAGAAAGGTGGAAACTCAGGGTAATGCAATTTCATGTTAGACTCCGGAAATATCCCATATTGCAGTACCCACAGTAGGTCATTCTGAATTTGAATGCATTACAGATGTATACATTAGTGAGGCCCAGTTTATTTTGTACCTTGATGAGAAACCCCTCCCTTGTATTGGTGTGCCAGACAGCAAAATCAAGTTTCGCGTGTAAGTAGGGATGACAATGAAAATGCAGTGCATACTTGCATCAAAAAATACTGTAGAACAAAAGGGACAGGAAGCACGTAGTCTAGAGCAAGTATGGTCTTGGCATAGCTGGTATCTGGATAATGTGAGCGAGTGATTTTTCTCAAGATAGATTTCCAGACTAATTAGTCCCATTTCCAGCATTTGTACCTGAGGTCAACATTTCTAATTTTTCAAGAATGCTCAGTTTTGGGTAGGATGGGAGAGTGCAATGCAATCTTGATGGCCGGCCAGTCAAAAGTCGCTGCGGTGCCTGAGAGCCTGTCAGTTCCTGTCAGTTCCACTGCAGCTCTTGGCTGTCTGTTCGTGGCTGTCGAAGAGTCAAATGTTTCCTGCTCGGCGGCCGGATGGAAAGGAAGTCCCATCTGCTTCCTGGTGCTGGAGGTGGCACGGAGAGCAGGGCGGCCAGTAAAAGCAAATGTACAAAGTGAGATAGGATTTGGTGACCTCTCGGAGAGTTTTGTGTCATCCTGCTTGAAAGCAATCACCGTTCCTGTGTATAATTAATTGTATGACTAAAACCATATCCACAGCCCCAAAACAAAGAGGATTAGAGGGTTTAAAGGTTTAGAGATTCTTGATTCTTGTTTCCTCTTTCTTTCTTAAATGTGTCTTATGATATGTTTCTGGACTTAGATCAGTCAGGGTTGTATCGCTCACATATCACGTCAGAAAACAAGGCTTTTACTGATTGTTTCAGATAATTTAATGCTTGTGAAAAGCGCCAGACAAGTTGATAGCCTTAAAGCCTTCCTCTTCTGGAATGATTCTCCTCTGAATTATATGCAGTGCTTCCAGACACTGCTTGAAACCTGTTTTCTGCATCTTAAATCTGTCTATTTTTCTCTATTTTCTGGCTGGTCTCGGACCCTATAGCAGTTAGTATAAATCATCATAGTATCCTAACATTAATTTATACTGTGCTGGCTTGCAGGACATAAGGCTTTTGCCCAGAAAGTGTAGGAATGTGGAATTCCCTCTGTACTGAGTATAGAAACAGCAGATCTGTTTAAACTAACTTGGAGATGATGCATTCAACAAGAGCCATTTGTACTATTTAAATACTTCCTCAGGCACTTTTATTGTCAGAAGACAGCTTTTCAGTTAGTCCAGGTAGCTTAGCAAAGAGCCATATCAAGCCAGATCCACGTGACAACATCCATATGGGTGCTGTACTGGTCTGCTTCCTGCATTGGAAGAACATCCCACCAGCCGTGCAATGATTCTCTCTCTGACTGTGGGACATGCACTAGGATACTTTCATTTTCTTACGAGTTTGCCAGCCTTGGCACCACTGTCTGTGTCAATGACATAAAAACATTATTTTTTATATAAACAATTTCCAAGTGGAGTTACTGATCACTAATGGAGGCAGATCTACAATAAAATTTTTTTAAAAAAACCACTAAATTGACAACGAGAGCTTTTAATGCAAATTTTCTTAAGGAGTTGAGGTTATAAACTATGGATTGATCTGTAGTGCAAATGATAAATGTATCTGCCTTTCCATTGTTTAATTTTTATTTTCTGTGTTAGCCCCAATTTTATGGACTTTGCAGATACTGCACTACAGAATTTATGAGAGACTGGTAGCAATGTCAGTATCTTGATATCTGAAAAACATGACCATGGAGATTTTTTTGGATTACATCTTGGTTTACATATTATGAAAGAGCAGTTGTAGTAGATTGATTTTTGGCAGTCTTCAGGTAGGTGATCTGCTTCAATGCTCTGCATTTGCTGTTAACTTTAGTTCACTCCTTTTAAATGCTAGGGTTTGGGGGTTTTTTTCCTTTTTTTATGGTAGCCTTATCACTCCTTTTTGTATTTGGAGAGAATTTTTCACCATTATCTTTGGCTTCACCGTTTTTCTTCTCAGCAGTACAGTCAATAAAGCATACAGAATACCAATCACAAGTTATCTTATGGCTATATTAGGGAGCTCTTTTTTCCTTTTCTCAGAAAAAAAGAAACATCTGAGTTGATACTATGAATAGTTTTTAAACTAGAAATTTTAGGGGGTTAGTGTTTTTACTCTCTTTCTCATAAAAAACAGATATCACATACAAAATCGTTGCTCTCAGTCTCTTAAAATCTAGATCACCTAAACACTATCATAGCCATTATTTTTCTGCAATATGCAGTTTATATGTTTATTTTATCTGGTGCCATCTCTGCTCACCCCCTGGACACTGGCCTATTTTGCAAATAGCACACATATGGTCATGCGCTTTGGTAGCCAACACTGATGCCAGGCATGGTATGTCTGATTTAGGCCAACCATGGTTTTGCAGACATAGCAAGGAGTGAAGAGAGTGGTCACAAGATTGTGTAACTAGTTCATTGTTATTCGCTGCTTTTATATTTTCTTCAAATGTTGCTGAGTTTCAATTCGAAAATACTGAAAAGGAAGATTATTTGCTTTTCCTTGTCCTCCAGTTGTCTTATTTGATACACATTTGGAAGAAAAATAAATCTCCACTTAATAAACAAATTCAATTTATTGAACTAAGTTATTAGTACTTTTACTTGCATAGAATTTTTCTGTTTAACATCTGATTCTTTGACCTCTCCAGAAGGGGACACAGCAAGACATGGTGGGATAACTGTCTGGCCCAACACCTGAGACCATCCCATAGAGAAAAAAGAAGGCATGATTCTATGCAAAGTTCAGCTCCCATTAAGTATTATTTGAAATTGAAATAAATCTGGTTTTCATTTGAAATTTTTCAGTGCTTGAAATTCTGCCATAAGTTTCATCAGAATTGCCTGTAGAAGATAAAATATAGTTTTACTAGCTCTACTCAAGACACAATAATCTAGTTCCAGCAGAAAATACCTTGTTTCAGTATGCCTGATCCTTTTTCTCCAGTGTTTCCGCTCTGAACACAGCAGCAGTTCATCTGCTAGGATACTGGCAGTAGTAATAGGAGAGTTTGGGAGAGGATGAGGTGGGGGAGAAAGTTATGTGACCCAGATGTTTTGCACTGCACTATTTAACAATGGAAGACATAAGCAGTGGGGCAGAAATACGGATTCTAGCTGCAATGTTCTGTATTTGTGCAAATACGGGGAGTAGGACAACTCAGCAGAAAAGAAAACCCAGAAACATCCACCAATAGGGCATCGGAGATGATAAGCAATATTCTAAAGAGATAAGACACCATATAATTGCTATATCTTAGGGAGGACTTGGAGTGGAAGACATGGTCCAATAGCACTTAACTCATCAGTTTGCATAATGGTATGACATCCTTCAAGGACATGTCCTAGGCCTCCACGAGATACTCAGGAGGTCAGGGATGTTAATAAGAGAAGGAAGGCATCTACGTTCTTCTGAAATTCTAGCAACCACTTTATTAAAAACATTTAATAATATCAAAATACTCAGTGGCATCATACTTTTTTGGTATCAGTGTTGTGAAAGATTGAAATGGTACTGCCCATCATTTGATGAGGCAATCACTGAACATGTCCAAGAGCAGTTTCTGAAGCTGTGTGTTTGAAGATATAATCATGGCCAAATTGCTTGGCTGGTCACACTCAGTTAGTCTTCAAAAACTGATCTTGCTGAGGTCAAGATCAGAAAAGAGAAATTATTAGAAAGATAGGATTTAAAGATGTCTCTGAGAACAGAAGGGATGATTGACACTGGACTGACTGATAGATACCTTTGTCCTCAGAGCTGGTGCCCGTTTGAACACCTGAATCAGTTTTGTTACGGATTTCCCTGTGATGGGTAACTGAGGACCAAACAGCCATGGAGATTTTAAATCAGGGGTATGCAGTTCCTTTTCACTGAGGTATGGGGTATTTCTTGGTGAGGTCACTATCTGAACCTGAATCCATTTGAATTGTGCTGCGCTAGGCTTCTTGATCTGAAATGGCTTACAAAGCATTGAAGTGTTTCCATTCTTTAAACCTGAAGTGCTCAGGTTTAAAAGTAATTTATATTATTCACAGTACTTTCTCATTTACAATGATTGAAATAAAGTAGTTTACAATGATTCTGAGTGTTTGGATATTTGTTTACAAAGTAACATTTCTTGTGGTTTCTGAGAGAAAAAAATTTCTCTTAGAAGTTAACTGGAACCTATTCATATTTTCTTATCAACATTTACTTCAGCAGATAATTAAATTGAGGTTTAGGATGAAACAGCTGTATGTAATATTGTCTCATCTCTACAAGCAATTGTATACAGCAAAGATATATTAAAAAAAGAAAACTATGAGATGAGCTATGAAATGTTAAAATTTAAGATGGCAGTTAGTCTTATCTCAAATCTCTCAAGCTCCTTGTCCAAGCCTGTCTTTACTTCATCATTATGATTGCACTGACAATCCTTATCCCTCCCCTCTGTACCCTGCTTTCACATCCTATCTACCCATCTGCTCTTTCCATCCCACTCAGTAGCACTCTGTGACCTGCTCCCATCACAATTTACTCCCTCCCCTCTCCCCAAGTTCTTTTCTCCTCTACTTTTAACTCCCTAATTCAGAGGTATCACTGGGAGACCCGAAGAAGTGTTTGGTGACCTCAGTTTAGGTGCTCAGACTCAGCACTTTGAGCACAAGTCATAAGAACATCACGTTCAATCCCTTGGGGATGAAATCTTTGGGGAATTAAACTGTTAAAATGTTACTCTATTGAACGTGTGTGAACTTCCTTCCCCACTCCCCCAACAGTATGAAATTTAATCAAGTAGGGTCAGATTTCAGAGGGTTGGCAAAAGGCACATCCTTGATACAAAGCGTGCTTACTCCTGCCGCCCTCCCTCCATCCCAGGTTTTAATCTGAAACTTGGAACATTCAGTTTAAGGTCATTGGAGTTAGTTCTCATGGACAAAACTTATTTTTCCATAGCCTTGTCTTTGAAAGCAGCTGAGCTGTTTTTGCTGTAATATTCCCAAAACAAACAAAAAAATCAAAATTGGTCCAAATGGAGACACCTAAGATGGAAAATTTTATCCCAAATGATTGAACCTTGGCAATGCTACAAGTACCTGAAAACGGGCCATTAAACAGGAGGTGTCAGGGAATCTAAATAGGTTTTACTATTAGCTTTGGCTTTAAAGTATGTATTAAAACCATTACTTTACAGTTCCCAAGGTGTTAATCAAATGCATTCATTTTCCTTCCCAGTTGTCTACAGATACAGTAACCTAGGCAGCAGCATAACAGGTAATGGTGATTAAATATAGGTGCTAAAACAGAGCTTGTGCTTTGGACTTCTAGCTCTCTGTAAGAAGCCCAGCACTATTCATATGCTTTGATGACCCATATGATCCATACGAGTCTTGGAAGTATATGGTGAACTGAACTTTTCCTGTTCAAATGCTTAGAAGATGGAGAAGTAGGAGGCATAGGCAGAGCAATCAAAAGTGCCTGTTGCAGTTCACTAATAAGAAGAGATCCTACGTGCTACTGATAAAGATCTTGAACAGATTCATATCTATGGAGGTGGGTTTTCCAGACATCCCTTCATCCAACATGCAGCATGAAGGGTTAAATTCCAGTAAGATCAATGGAACTGGTCAGTGCTGAGTTTAAACCGCTGAGTTTTAACTTAGTCTTGCCCGTGTTAAATGGCACGGTTCTGCAGCTATTGCCTAACTTCCGATCTCTCAGGCTTTGAACACCTTTTGAATCGTTCTTTCCAAAATGTTTCCAAAAACACTGAAAGGATCATTTTTCATTCCAACGTTAAAAAAAAAAAAAAAAAAAAAAAAAGAGAAAAGAAGAGAGTAAACAAAACCATTATTTCCAGAAAAAAAAAAATCAGGTTCTAGTCTAAGTTACTTTGGTGGAAGGGAAGCTGCACCAGTGTATTAGGAGCAGAATTTGATTTGTCCTTTGAAATAAAATTACAGTATTTTTGTTGTGCAAAATTTTATTACTTTTTTTTTTTGTATTTGAGAAACTCATGGACATGGGAAATTATAATTTGCTCATAGCACACCCCAGCATGTGCTATTCCAATTAAACCAGAGTATCCAGATGTAAATGAACTGCTTCTTCAAAGTTCACAGGATGTTCACATTGGCTCAATTTCTTTAAGACAGGATCCATACCATTTTTTGTTTTGCCTTAGTTAGCACAGTTGGTATCTCAAAAGTACTGCACAGGATTAATTTTTGTTTGTTTTTGTCATTTTTGGGTTTTTTCCCTGTAGAATGGCCATCTGTACATATATCGTGGTTACATTACTTTTTTTAAGAAATGAAACAAAGATACTGAAGTTTAAACACTAGTTCCTTTCCTTTGTTAGCAAAACAAACACAAGCAGCCCAAGTGAAAGATTTTCTTAACTCTGAAGGAACATTGTCTGCCTCTGCAAAAAAGCGTTGAAAAATCAGCTGCTGTGGCTCAGTATTGCCATTTCCTGTGTCACCTCTCCCCACGGACTGCTGGACAGAAATGGTCCCTGAAGTGTATAAATAAAGGCAAAGATTTCTGATGGTTTATTGTGGACATCAGCACAGAATTTATTTGCATTCCAAGATAATTTGCTAGAAACTGCAGAAAAAATGAGCATACTACCCAGATTATGCCATTCTTAAAGCATTTAAAGCCAGTTTAACTATCGGCTGAATTAGTGTTAGTAATAACAAGGAGTTTGTATACTTTGTATACTAAAGCTTTAGGCCCTGATGGTCTCAGGTGGTTGGGAAGGTCGTACTCTTTGCCTGATGTTTGTGGTTTTGCTTTCCATCAATATTCCACCACAGAGATCCCAAAAACATTTGAGTAGACTACATTCAACCCTAATGCAGACAGTGCCTCATGATCTCACTTACCACGTGATCACTGCGACCATTTCACATACCCTGTCATTATATAACATTCCTCTGGCAGGAATGAAATTCTTTACATGGGAAGCATCTCATGTATTTTAGGATTTTTTTTCATGTGATATAGCAGGGGGAAAACAAAGGTAACAGTCAATTTGCAAAGAGAAACGCTGGCATTCACCAAGTAGCCCTTTAGAAATAGTTTTCCTAGCTTCAATACCATCAGAAATGTTTACTTTGGATTTTGGGACTTTTGAAAACAGATCTCCCCTTTGCAGCAAGAAATCTGAGAGTGTCACATACAATCGTGCCAACAGCCGGTAGTTCAGCGTGCTGTCTCTGACAGGGACCTCTATCAGCTGCTTCAGAAAATGTTACAGAATCAACTGGCCACAGAAATGTTCTTCTTAACCCATGTTACTTAGATGTTGATATCTGCCTTGAAGCCTAACTCCCTCCACAAACTCCTGTGGGCTTTCAGAAATGCTTATTTTGGATGTTCTTATTATCCACACACGTCCAAGACTTTTTTTGAGTCCTGCTAGACTCTTGACCTAAATGATACTTTGTGGCATGAATCCCAGGCTGATTGCATGTTCTGGGTAATTATTTCATTCATATTCTCTTCCACACACCACAATTTGGAAGAAAAGTTTAGGTTAAGCACCTAGCTATGTATGCCAGCTCTACACTGATTCTTTTTTTTTTTTTAATATGTAAAAGAGAACCACCAAGGTTAGCAGTACAAAGAAGATTAACCTAATAAAGAAGAGATCTCATTCAGTGGTGAATAAAACTAACAATATTTCTTTTTTGAATGAAAGCGTGCCTTGGACAACATTCTAGCATTAAGGCTGAAGGCAGCAGAAGGAAGGTTGGGCCGATACAGAAAGCAACCTGTTTTGCTTATGAATGTGATAGAGAAGTAAAATACGGTGTCTCTTTGTTACTTGTTTTGCACTAGCAGTGCAAGTATCTAATATTTAATGTTTGGTTTATGTCATTTGATTTAAAAGAAAAAAGGTCCTTGCCTACCGTTAGTGCACACACCCCTTCTGTTCTGGAAGCTTTGAAACCTTCTGGCACATGTCCAGTGTTTTACTCCCACACTGAGTCTCTTAAAGTCTTAGGAACTGAAGTATTGTACCAAGCTGTAAATGAAATACAGTAGTAGTGGTAAATATGTACATCGTAGTTAATCAACATAAATATAAGATTTTATTGTGACTTTAGCCTGAAGATTTTTGCAAACGTTAGTTATGAATCTTTCTCCTTAGCAAGTGTTGAATATCACTGAGTCAGAATGATAGTAATTTACGCTTTGTCTGCATTCCTTAGTGTAATACAAATACGGTGCAGAGCACAGGAGAACTGCGCTTACTATAGTGATCTTCTGTATCTACATATTTATTTCCTATTTGATTTGGAGACTGATGCTGCCTCAACATCTGCAGAATGAAAACTCTTTATATGGCTACTACTGTACTAAGGTTGGGGGTTGAAGGGGGGGGCATTTGCACTAGAGACATTAAGGCCCGTGTGGCATTTCCTCAGTGCTGCACAAACAGGTAGATTTTTCATGGGGAAAAAATGCAGCTGGAACTTACTGGTGACTCAGTGTGGCCAAGCAGCTGCAGAAAATACTCCTTTCTGGAGCACTCATCTGACAGTGCCTGTCTTCTCTGATGCGTCACTGCTTGTTCCAGCTCCTGCACCTGCTTATCCACTGCTCCCACCTTTCCTGCCTCTCCTTTCACTCACGTTTTTCAAACTTATCCCCTTCTAAAATAACCCCATTGAAAACATTTTGTAAAGCCAGAGATGGCTGAGCTAGCCTGAATTTAGCAAGGAATCTAACATTCTCTCTCTTACTTTGTTCTGTTCCTTTTTTCTGTTTTTCATTTTTCATAAGGGCTTCAGGATAAGGACTGTATTATTTCAATGTTTGCAAATTATCTAGCGTAACATGATACAGTCCACATTCTTGTCAGCCTTAAAAAGCAAGACACTACAGTTCACCACCATTGTCTGTGGCTGCTGAAACATGGGATAGGACACATTAACTGCTCAAAAATGCAGAAGAGCAGCATGTATCCCTAAGTTTTTGTTAATTATTCATCTGGATTGTAATTCCATTAAAAACTGCATATAAAAATGTCATTGTATCTTCACTAACTAGTGTTAGGCAGGGTAGTGCCTTAGTGTTTCATGTACTGTCTTACTTTCTTGGCTGGATTTTATAACCTAACATTCATCCAAGTCCGTGCAGAGTATCCTTCCTCAGTTTTCAGCTGCACCAATACAGGGAGGCTGGCTGTACAACGGAGGATTTCCACTCTGCGAGTGTGAATTCTCACTGTATACTGTGAGGCATTTCAGAGAGACAAGGAAAAGACCAGTTCAGGAAACAATGCTGGTCACACAGCGTTGACCCAGAGCATCTCAAAGAAATGGTCCTCAAACAGAGAGGGCACCTTCAAAGTAAAAGGGAAGAATGAATGTCCTGGAAGAGAGAACGGACGGCTGTGCTCACACCAGTACAAAGTCCATCCTTCCTTTCACACAACAGGGACTGAAAGCAGGCTGTGAATCGTAGTGGATGCTGCCTCCAGCCATCTCTAGAGCTGACCTGGAGAGTGCAAGCATTGGGGCTTGGGTGTGGAAAGTGCTAACCTGGAAGAGGTTATCCTCTCCCAAGACTACGCATCCTGAATTTCGTGGCAGCTTCTTTTTCTCCTACAATGTCTTCGTTTGTGGGATCTTTTTTCACTAAGTCTCTGTGTCACCTTTGATGCAGAGACAGAGAAGGAATGGGACCTGTGGGCACGACCAGACAGCTAAGGGTGCAGTCACGCATCGCCCTGTAAGGCTGGGGGCTGGCTCCTGTGCTGCCAGCCTGTCTGGAAAACCATGGCTGTATGTGGAGGGAGAGGAGGGGGTTGGCATCAGCATTTGTATGTAAGAGAAAGAAGGAGGGAAAGTAGGAGCAGAGGGCTCTTCGTTCACTGTGTTGGGACAGGTACCTGGGCTCCAGCTGGGAAGGAGGAGGGAGGGTGGTAATGCAACTACAAAATTAAAAGGGAATAGTGTCCTAATAAGAAAAAAGATGGAATGTTCCAGGCATGTGATTCTTATCATATATATTGGGGGGGAGCAATAGGCATCTAAAGTATTAGGCATGATCTTTAAGATAGTGGAAACTGTAAAAGTGCCCAAAGAAAACGTCAATGCTGCCTGAGTTTCTGCCCTTGTTCAGTTTTGCGTTGCTCACCGCTGCAATGCAGACAATTAAATCAAAAGAGGCTCAATAAAGGCTCTTTCAAAGAACCAAGCTTGAAAAAAAGTGATGATGCATCTCAAACAGTCTCAGATAATTCAGCTTGAAAGCAACTAAGAACTATGTTAATAGTGGGCAGCTCCCTCCGAACTAGGATAATAGTGTAGGTCCAGGCAGTAGAAGGAGGAGAGTTAATTTAGGGTGAGCTAAATGCTAGGCTAAATACATAATAAGAGAGTGAAAGTCTCATTCAAACCACTGGACATTTTTTTCCAGTGATTTCAATAGGACCAACATTTCACATAATTTGTCTTGTTTCAATTATTTATTTTTCCTCGAAAATGTTTGTATTAGTATAGCATTTGGGAAATATGCTGGTTTGACCTCCAGGGCACTAAGGGGGTCTACTCCCAGCACAAATACCTCAAGGACAGCAAGAGATCAAAATGCTTCATAGTGCCCTACTTAGGCTCTGTAGTCAGAATCTGTAGTCCTTTTTTTGACAAATATTCTGTTTTTCAGGTAATCCTTTTGACGACATGGGGCTACCCATTTTTGAGGGATTCAAAATCTGACAATGGAGAAGTCCCTTCTAAGGGGGAAAATGCTGATTCTTTGTTCCACTTGTGGTATTTTGGATAGCATACCTTGCAGCCATGCTAACTGTGATGACTGTTGTTTTCATGATGTTGAAATTGTTGGCTAAAACCTTCATCTGCGTAATTCAGTATTTGATTTTTCATCTGGAGGAAGGAGAGGAAGGAAGAAAGGGCAGTCTGATTTTTTTCTTCACTTGAAGTTTTGTTTTCACAAATAATAACAAGCACATTAGCTAAAGAACTAAAAAAAAAGATTAGAGATTGAGGTTAGAACTTTCAGAGTTCTTTAGTAGTGTGGTGTCATTAAAAGCAAGAAAGATTTGATATAGCCAATGCACAAAATTAGTCTAGTCTGTGCTTGATATAAACATACATGATATCGGTAGGAATTCTTTTTATATACGAAAGGAAAAGCAAATCTCTCAGTTTATATATACTAGGAAAATATTTGTTTGCTGAGTACATGCTGAGCATCTTTCCTGCCTTTTCTCAGAATAGGCCCTTGTCTCTCTGTGGTTAGCCAAACTGGATACATGGTTCACGTAGTTTAAGGATTGCTTAATTTAACAAACCTCTGTCCTTTGTACTTTTCGTTTATGCTGCTGGCACATTACGCCAATGGCCGGATGTGCATTACTAATACAGTGGTTTTTGTTTTGATTTTGCCAGCTTCATGTGAATCATATGTGCAGCACTGGATTCTTACTAAGCCTGTAGAGTTAGGACATTTAGAAGGAAAACTTCTTTCTTCCGTTCCTTTTAGTAAAGACAGTACTGGTGAAAATAGTGCCGAAGTAGTTTAGCAGAGACAGAAACACGGTAGAGTCTGATCATCGCCCCAAGTTCTGTCTTTTCAGTCTAGCATCAGGTGGTGGAACTGAGCTGGCTGACAGGAACTGCAAAACTTGGCCAACAAGTTCATCTCTCCCAAAGGTACGTGGCGTGGCAAGGTCTACACGGCTAAGGGTGGCAGAAGGGTTGAAGTTGTTTTTTGTTTACTCTGGCCATTTCCATGATGCAATTTATGGATTGACACCAAAGCAAGTTGTGTATCAGTACTATTTCAGTAGTTACGAATTGCTATGCGAAGGAAGGAACAAGCAGGTTGGGATAATAGCAGTAGATAGCCGCCTCTTAATATAGCTTCATTATCAGAAAAAGTGTGCCTGGAACCAAACCCTAAGTCTCACAGGTTCATCTTCCTTTGTCTTACTTCTTACCCTCAACTCTGCTGCCCCCAAACAACTAAATTCTGTATATATCTGGACTTCAGCACAGGAAAATGTTTATGACACAGCTATTTAAGTTACGTCTCTTGTATATGTCCTGTATACATGTCGAGTCCACTTCGCTATCTCTATTCATATTTCAGTTCTTCTTACTCAGCAAATTCATAATCCACAGCCTAGACACCTGAGGAGCCATTCCTTATAGTTTACAGACCCAGTTCAGCCATGCACACAAATTGAAAGTGAGATTCATTTAGGAATGAGAACAAAGGCTCATCCATCGATACAAAAGCCACAGGGCTTCCATTTATTCAGCTCTTAACTTTCTTGTTAGCCAGGTAGGAAAAGAGCCAAGAGGCAAACACAGTAGAAAAACTATTTACTCAGAGCAACTGGAATTAGATTAGCTGTTAGGAGACATTGCACTGGGACAACAGCAGGTTTAATGGAAGTGCTATGGGAACATAAGTACATTGATAGGGGCATTTGGGGGAAGTAAGAAAAGACTTTTAAAAGGATGTGAAAGTGGTTAGACAAACAGGAAAGACTGTTGCAGGCATTCAGAGAGTGGATTGTTCTGCTAACTGTGTTTGACAGTAGCCATGTCTTCATACGCCACTGTTTGGAAAGGTAGGTACAGGAAAAGGCTGCCAGGTCCCCGAGCTGGATGTATGCTACCCATAAACTGGCTTTATACATCTCATTTGTGAGGTCTTCCTAAGCAAAATTTCTTCCATAAAGCGACTCACCACATAACCTTTTGGCAAGTTCTTCCCCGAGTGTGTCATGCCAGTGATCATATCCTGTGATTGACCTTCTGAATTCAGGGCAGTTTCAGAACGAGTCTGAGCCTTCACAGGCAGTCGCCAGCCCTCGCCCTCCAGAAACCCGAGGAAGTTGCTGGGGACGTGTTGTTTATTCACCTCCCTGGTTATCAAGTTGCTCAAGGGCACGGGAGTTCAGAGGAGGACTATACATGGACCAGCATTCTTGGGACAGTAGGGAACAAGAAGAGAATATTAATATCAGGAAACCCAATACTGATTTGCAGATCATCAACTGCCATGTACCTATGCATGAACTCACATGATGGCATCTGTGATGCTAATCCTGAAAGTTACAGATATCTGACCTAATTTCCTAAGACCAGTCTTCGTTACCACTGTCTGACTAAATCTCTGGAGAATGCTATAACCTTCAGGAAAGATAAACCACAGGGATGGAAAGGGGAATGGAAAAGGGAGAGCTGCCTGCAGCGAAAGATGAAGGGAATGATTAAGAGGCCTTCTCCACTAAGGGGGCAGGATACAGCTGAGACTAGTCCTGATCAGTCTAAGGAAACCAGTCCAGGAACACATTTTACAGGAGACATTATGGTTGAATAGGAGGAACAGCCTCTATGTGGTGGCCGCCTGTTGTACAAGAAGTTGATGAGAATAACTTTTCAAGGAATAGGGAGAAAGATTTTTTGGATTAATAAAAGTCTATCAAACTGGTAAATATGTTTTTAAAAGACACGCTGACTTATTATGAAAATGAATATTTAAATGGGATGAAGATTAAGTTTTAATAAAAATATCGTGGTTGCCCTAAAACTGTCTGAGAGGAAGTTCTGATCATCGAACTAGATTGTTAATACTTGCTACTTTTGCTACCTTCAGCGCTGACCAATTTATTTTGAAATTACTGACGCCCGTCCCACCAGGTTTTTACATCAGCAGAACTCAAGAGGCAAAGTTAGCGTTCCTTATTATGAGAATCAAAGCTGTTGTGGTATCAGCATTGCAGTAGCCATGGTGGTGCAGGGATATGTGAGAGGCCAAGCTAACAGGGGAAGACACGTAGTTTCCTTGGATAGCTGAGAAAAACAGACAAGCTTTACAGTTCACCTGCCTTTCCCAGTCAGCACTCCAATAGTCAAGCTGGGTGAGGGTGGCTCAAGCGTTCAGTTCATATCAATGCATGAAATTGCTAAGCAGAATTCGAGAGCCTGGTTGCTTGCAGCGCTGGCTCCCTCCACCTGCTGTTTGCTCTGTCTCCTGCAATGACAAGATAAGCCACCACTGAAGTGCATATGCACATGAGCAGGGGGCAAATTGGGAAGCCAGTGCTTGTCTTTCATTGCAGAATGCTTTCAAATCCATGAAAGAAGATCACTATAAAAGATGTTGGTATTTATTTTATGGTACTACTAGTACAGCAGCTGCTAGATGGTATGTGGCATCATTTGAAATGTTCTCAGTGAAATTTGCTATTTGTTCTAGGCACTGATTGCTTGGATAAACCTTGTGAAAAGTTGGTGTATGCAGTATGATCCCGGGCAAAAATACTTGTTTTATCAAAAATGCCATTAGTTTGAATAGAGCTATAAAGTATGTTAAAAATATTTTCTTAAAGATTTCAGCTCTAATAAATTGGCCAGGCTGTTAGCCTTGAAATTAAACCCAAGTGAATAATACATTTTGAATAATTTGAATGTTGCTTCTTTTTCTTCACAAAGGATAACCAAAACATATCCCGCTTTCCTGAATTGCTTTTCAGAAGTATTCAAACATTCTGTGATACAATTCAACTCTAAATTTTATGTGAGCATGTGGTATTTATTTCAGTATGTTGTTTCATTGTTAATGTCAGATGTCATATGGATTCATTTTCACTTTCAAACAGGTTAAGTATAAAAACAATTTATTCCAAAAAATATTGTGTTATGTGATTGTAAAGCCCAACAGCTGTCAACACTAGCACATTTAATGTAGTATTTTGTTTTCAATGAATGTTTAAACCACATCATCCTGACTTTGATATCCATGGATAGCATCAAAAACAAGGGGCACAAACATGAGTAAAGCTTGTAATGGGAATTATTGCAGAACCAGTGTCAGTGAATTATTGCAGACTTTTTTGTAGTATTCCGTTTTCTCTGCTGGATTGTTTGATTCAATCTTTTGTCCATCATTTTAGCAAAAAATGTCACTGCAGTCTGTGTTCTGTATGAAAACATCCTTGATAGTTGGAATTTGGATTTTGTGCCCTTCCTGCCCTACCTTCTTTTCTCCCAGAAGCTTCTAAATTGGTGACAATTTAGAAAAGCAGATCCTAACCTAAGTTAGCAGATTTTCCCAGTTAGTGCCTCTTACATACTTTCAGATAGCAATCTGTTATCCTGCAAGATATTTCATTTGAGTCCTTTGCAGTATCCTTTTTCAGGTCTCATGAAGCTGCAAGTCTCTAAAATTCCCCGTTTCTATGGGTCAGTTGAGGAATTTTATTTTTCCAGTGCTTCATGAGAGTATTTTGTACACAAACTGTCAGATTCTACCACCATTTTCTCTGCCATTAACCAAAGGCTGTGTTAGAGCAGTGTTTGCAAATCCCATTCACTACAAATTGCAATGTTACGTTCTGCATAGCTGCACACTTGCGGGGCCTGGCCCATAGTGTCCACAGGGAGCAAAATTGTGTGTATGTTTTGATTCTTATGTATTTCCCTGGACTGCAATCAACTGAAGGAGGGAGCTAGCCATTAAAAGTTAAATACTGCAGAGTTGAGCAACCTGCACACAGATGGTAGATATGAAGTGCAGCTTTCAAACTTATAAGATTGGATGGGTCAGCATTGACCTTCTGACAATGGTTTGTACCCATTTGCCATAATGTACTTAAAGAGTGTAGCGCTGTTCATAGTGGAGCAGATGTATGCAAACTGTACACTCCATAAACTGAGGTGAAATAAGGTAAAATAATGGCATCTCCGCTTTGAGTTATTGTCTATGTTTAGTACCCATTTTAGGAGGGTGCTTTTCAGAGATTAGGACTTGAAAAAATGCACTTATTTTGTAAGTGTATTTTATAAGCTCATTTTATAAATCCACTCCAGGAGAAGATTTATATATGAGCTCCAGCAGGCTCTCTTCTTTGCCTGTTACAGGCATATGATTGCTTTCTGAGCTGCCCAGCTAGGTACAGGCAGCACATATGAGGGCAGGGGCCTTGGGACCTACTGTAGGTCACACTGCTGTCAGCTCAGAAAGGCAAATGGGGGCTACATTTTCCATAGTTTTCCAATCAATCTGTGAGTGCTTGGGGAAAGATAGTGAGCTTTAAAGGGTGTCTATTGATGCTGTCTAATTCTAGAGCCGACTTTAGCCAGGAGCATCTGCTGTTTAAAAGGTTCCTGTGTTTTACAGCTGGCCTTATAGTGGCTGAGCTGAGATGTGCAGAGGTTCTAACAAGTGAACCATGGAAGAGAGAAGTTGTAGGACAGCAAACCTGGTCAGGAGAACAGGGGTGATAAGGCTGTGGATGAGGTCAGAAAGTGGCCTTCAGAAGAGAAGTATAAATGTTGCTATTGAATACACTGTACTGGTGTTTATTACTGCTCCTTGGGAAGGAAGGATGGCCTTAGATTCAGGGTTACCTTGTCAGAACCCTGGCCCAAAATCACAGTTTCTAAATTTCTGTAAAGACTGTAGAATATCACCCAAATATTTGGAAGGTAGAGATGGTAGTAGATGTTGATAATTCATCAGACAAAAGGTGTAAATCCCTCCTGTAGTGTGAGAGGTCTCTTTAGGCAATCACAAAAACTTGCAGAAAGATGCTGACTAACTTCTGCATGTTCATTCTGGCAGATGTTGCTCTTCAGTTCCTACAGAACCCAGGAGAGGTGGTAGCTTTCCTCTAGAGCAAGGAAGTTAATCCTGAATACATTCTCCAGGGTCGTTACAAGAAGAGCCTGAATTAGGCAGGCAGCTTTCGCTGGTATGTGTTGTAGTTCTATCCACTGTGAATTCAGTGAAATGAAAAAGTTAGATTTAGGTTTTGTGATGAGGGTCCAAGTGCTTTTTTGGAGGACACAATTTCCATTTGTCATGAGCTGACACAACAAGTGGAGCTTTGCCTTTGTAAGCCCTGCTCAAAGCATGACGGAAACTCCACAAGCCCAAAGTATGTGACCCTGAATTCAATAAGATGCTCTGCTGGTGGGAGGGCTTGCTGCACTGGACTCTGGCCATCACCGTCAGTCTGTGGGTGTCATCATTAATTGCTAACCTTAATAAAACCGAAAATATATTCTCACTCTCCTTTTCTTAGAAACCCAAATACAAGAGGGACTGAGTTTCATAAAGTGCTTTGGCAATACGCATTCCCTAGTTTATCCCATCAGATTGAGCTGCAGCTGTGTGGAACATGCTGTACTTCCTCAAGGGCACTCTTTTAAATGAGCCGACAATATCAAAACCTCGTGGGCAATGCGAGCCAGGCCTGCACATGCTTTTAGACTTCACATCCGTTTAACTGGCAATTACTGCAGTATCTCCCATTAAAAATGATAAATATAAAGCCTCTCCTCTTTTTTTTTTCATGAAAAAGCTTTGATTTCATGAACTTCATGTCAGGGCCCTCCCTGAGTGTGCTAAGGGGCCTTCCTGGCCCTGACAAACTGCACGGAGGACTCCACCCCACCCCTGCCTGTGGTCCCAGGAGCCCCCCCTTTCAGGTCACCCCTGGGCCTTCAGTCCTACTGCTGCTCTGGTGTAGGACCAGCCTACAGCTCAGTCACGGACCCTGTCAGTCTGGTCCCTGACCTGTGGACTGGCCTCGGACCTGTTTTGTCACTATTGACCTGCCCAGTGGTCCCAGGGCTGTGTCCCACCCAGTCTACCCTCACCAGACCTGGCCCTGGCCAGTGGCACTGACCATCCAGCTTGACCTTGGACCTGCCCCACCACCATGAACTGGCCTGATGAGCAGCAGTCCCAGATGAAGTTAGCCCAGGTGTCTCACTCAGGCACCATGGGGCTGGTGAGGCCCCATAGCTGCTGGCCATCTTACTGTGCTCACCTCTTGCCTCCCCATCCCCTAGGCAGCCCCGGCTCTTGCTGCACCATGGCGTTCCACTGAAGAACCCTTCTTGGTAACTGTCGTGGTTTAACCCCAACCAGCCACTGAGCACCACGCAGCCGCTCGCTCGCTCCCCTCGGGTGGGATGGCGGAGAGAATCAGAAGGGTAAAAGTGAGAAAACTCGTGGGTTGAGATAAAGACAGTTTAATAGGGAAAGGAAAAGCCGCGCACGCAAGCAAAGCAAAACAAGGAATTCATTCACTACTTCCCATGGGCAGGCAGGTGTTCAGCCATCCCCGGGAAAGCAGGGCTCCATCACGCGTAACGGTTACTTGGGAAGACAAACGCCATCACTCCGACCGTCCCCCCCTCCTTCTTCTTCCCCCAGCCTTATATGCTGAGCATGACGTCATATGGTATGGAATAGCCCATTGGCCAGCTGGGCCAGCCGTCCCGGCCACATTCCCTCCCAGCCCCCCGCGCACCTGGCAGGGCACGGGAAGATGAAAAGCCCTTGACTTGCATAAACATTACTTAGCAACAACTAAAACATCAGTGTGTTATCAACACTATTCTCATACTACATCCAAAACACAGCACTATACCAGCTAATAGGAAGAAAATCAACTCTATCCCAGCCAAAACCAGGACAGTAACTTTAGGGTTTTTTGATCTAGGTAAAAAGAGCATCAAAATTGCAAGACAGAATCTCAAAAGTTAAGAACGAATAGGATCAAGTGTGCTAGAATGGAGCCCCTTTGTGAAATGCAGATTGTCTCCCATGGGCAGACATTGCGGGGTGGAGGGGGTATTAGCAGTGGCTCTGAGTTAGTGGGAGTACCCAAAGTACACTTAGCTGTGATGGCATGAGGCGCCCTAGCAGGTTAATTTATTTTGCTGAAGCATAATATGAAAATAGCTTAACTGACTTGCTGAAACACTATAGCAGGAAATCTGAGGCACAAATAAGGACAGAATTCACTTTTCCAAGGTAGCGTTCATTCGTTACAGCTGCTTTTTCTTCTTGCACTGACTCATTTATTTTGTGTTCTCTCTCTTAGTGATGAATACAAGGGAGATACATTGTACAACTTATTAAGAGCACAAGTCCTTTTTATTCCCACAGGACAACTCATGTTCTAATACTATATGGTAATGGCAATAAACTATTGTATTCTTACCCACAGAAACGCCAAAAGCCATCTAAGCTGTGAGTGCTATACTTTGCGACCTATATTAGAAGAACATTAATATAACGCGGGAGTCCAAATGTGAGTACATACTCACAGTGTTTGAAATAGTCGTATATAGGCATGTATATGTATACCTCTGTGTGTGAGTGCATGTGTGTGTGTATATATTACCAGTGAGTGCATCTGTGCTGCATCAGCAGCACAAAGAAGCCATTACTCATAGCTGTGAAATCAGATGGATATAATATCTTACTGAGACTTTTTAAGCTCCATTTTATATGTGTGTGTTACAGGTAACTGGCTACCATATTAAAAAA
Source organism: Fulmarus glacialis (assembly GCF_000690835.1). NCBI lineage: Eukaryota > Metazoa > Chordata > Aves > Procellariiformes > Procellariidae > Fulmarus > Fulmarus glacialis. The sequence continues at coordinate 169,668 of NW_009226198.1, read as the reverse complement.
AAGCAAGCCACTAAAATGGCACTAAAACACACTTAGCTGGAGTGTTTAGGATTGGAGACAGTAGAGTGGGGGAGACAGGCTAAAGCAAACATACATGGAAATGTCTACAAATCATTATATCACATTCCTAAACAGAGTTGTGATTCATGAATGCTGGAGTTCTTTGTATGGTCTGCAGGTGAGACATTCAAATTACTTGGAGGCTTTTTGTATATGTTTGCTTTTACCCTATGTCACTACTTTCCCGTACTATCTCATGATTTTCAGTCATTCTCCTCTTCCTGCTTTTTCCTCATCTCTGTACAGGCTTTTTTCCTTCTTCCTGAAGCCTGGACACTAGTAGGAAGGAGATTAACACCTAACTCCGCAGGGTTCTTTATTAACTAGAAAGAGCAATTGCAGGATCAGATCAAATCGTGAGAGAATCTTTAGATATCTTTTTCTTCTGAGGTCTAGAAGTGTTCTACTGAACATTTTTTGGCTAGAAGATTTGACTGAATTAGTTTGGATAATTTTGATGATGGAAGCAATATATGACTACCTGGCTCCTGGAAGATGCTTCTGCCAAATTTTATGTTTATGCTCCAAAGTTTGGAGACACTAGAATTCATAGTGAAACATTTGCAAGAGTTTAGTAAGGGAAGAAAAGTTGTATTTCTTCAACCATGCTGAAAGAAAGAGCTAAACTTTTTTTCTTTTTTTTAAATGGGAAAAAAAAGTCAAGGCTGATGCAGTAAGGAAAAGAAAACCACCTTGAATAAGATCAACAAGGTCATCAATTCTGGCTAAATTTATAATCAACTTGATCTGTTCTGTTGTGATAATTAATTGGTGCTTTGTCAGTGTCAGTCTGTATATAAAAAAAATAGAAAATACCCACTGCATTTGACATGGACACTGTGCTTAAGCAAACAAGGTAACTCTCTCCAGGGAATTACCATGAATCTGTTTAACAGCAGTAATGGCCTCTGTGTAATCTCACGTACAAGATCCTGATTTACCTGATTTCTACCAGACGCTGCTGTCTGGAAAGAGTATCTTCCTTGTTTAGGCAGCAGTCCTGAAATCTGAACAGCCTGAGGAAAATCAAGATTACCAGTTAATTTGCTAATCTTCCTGCCCGAAGGCATCTTCTAGACAGATTCAGGAAGCACAGGTATTTCAGGACAAGGGCAGTAAATATTAAACTAGTGTCTTTGAGATTATTGCAAGTTATTCTGTACGATAGACAAACCTAAGAGTTGTTTAAGACTTTCAACTCTTGAGCACTCTCAAAGGAAAGGCTGCTGACCTCAGAGTGACAGTACCCCTTTGGGCTCCTGAATTTTACACATTTACAAGTACTCCTGTCTCACTATCCCAGTCCTCTACTTATTTTATTTGGTAAATACAACATTAAAAGAAAGCAGTCTTGGCACTAGAGCCACATTAATAAATTGCTTCTTTTAAAAAAAGATTTTAAACTTGTAATTCAGACTTTACAGCTGTTTAAAAAATGCACAATGACTTGTTAATCAAAAAGCTATTTAGTTTGCTTTTATATGGAAAGCTGATAAAATGCATTCACAGTAGAGAAAGAAAGTGGCAAACCACAGATTAACATGCTGTAGGATGCATAACATATTGCGAGTTATACAAGCAATAAGTGGGAAAATACCGAGCTTTTATATGACATGTTCCAGGAAGGATATAACTCACGGAGAAATAGATTAAACATATAATTGAGTTGACATAATACACTGAATAAATTTACCAAATTGTATCATATTCAGTAGAATAAAGAAAACATAATATAATGGGTGCCAAGCATACTGAACAGGGTAAAATTCTTCATTAAACTGATATATAACTCACTGCACCAATCAAATCTGAGTCCATAAACAAAGCAATTGAATGATGCTTTTAACAAGCGCATGAAAGATACTGAATCAGAGGGACCACAGGAACAGATGAACTGTGCAGTAATAGATTTTACTATTTTGCTTTGCAAATTCTATAGGCACCAACACATCAGCAGAGGTATAGGTATCAAACAGAAGCAGAAGCATAAGTACCAACACATCAGCAGAGGAATATATTAGATTCCTTTGCCACAGAATGTAAAGGGATGCGAAATTATAACAGTAAAATTATATCATAACGCATTATTATTATCACATTTCAACTGCTAAATACTTTTCCTTAATTACTTACAGATTGTTTTGCTTTATGTATGAGTTGCAATTTTCTGTAACTTTCATAAATACGAAGAGACTAAGAGATGAAGTAAAGTTCTAATTTAGATTCATTATCATCATAGGAATATACTAGATTGCTTTGCCATAGAATGTAAAGAGATGGGAAATTATAACAGTAAAGGTTAGATTGTTTTGGTTTATGCAGGAGTTGTAATTTTTTGTAGCTTTTATAAATACAAAGAGGTGAAGAGATGAAATAAAGTTCTAATTTAGGTCCTGAAATTTAAAAATTATATTTTTTGAGCAGGGTAAAGGGTAGTCATATAGTGCAATGAGGACAGAGATTGGATTTTGAAGTCTAAATAATTTTGTCATGTCTAAAATTAGTATATTTGAATATATTTACAATGGATGGTACTACACAGTAAATTTGGATGGGATTCACAATGCTTTTGCTACTTTTGTTCATTCTTCTTGAAAGCTTACTCTGTAATCAGGAGGAAACCATCTTATCTTTAGTGAGTAGTGATGTTGAAAATAATCTCACTTTAGGAGAAATATCTGAACGGTAGTCACCTAGTCTAAGCTAAGTTCTTTTCATAATCAATGGATAGTGATGAGCTCTTCCAAAGGGCCCTTCTGTCTATTCTAAAGATGGATAAATGGAACGTTGTTAAGTCAGATGAGAATCCTAATAATAAATGAAGTTACAATGAATCAAAATCTAAGTCTTTTCAATTGAGAAATTAATGCAAAGAAGCTCATGTGCTGTAAATTCACAAACTAACTCACTACGCAGGAATTTCCCCACGTAGACAAGTATACAAATAGTCCTCTTGACTCCCTTGTGAGGTTAATGGAGTATATTCCTTTCAAGGAATGCTAGTGTCCAATATATCCTTACATCACAAGATATAACGAAGAGAGAAGACTGCAGTTAACTTATATTAAAATTTATTGATTATTTTTATTCAACGGTTTCCATAATCTGGATAGTTATCCATTGCCTAAAATTTCTATAACTGCAGTTTCTTCATTCCTTTCTTCACAGCCTTCACTCCTCTGCAACACTTTTGTTACTCTGCTATGGCAATAAAAGATGTGGCTTTTGCTACAGTTGTAGAAGAGGATTCTTACAAGCTAGGGTGGTGACAGTTTTGAAAAGGAGTTTGTCCCCTACACAGTCTTGCCTGAGAAGGGTCTGAAGGGAGGTGTGGATTCATAGTTCACAGAACTTAAAAGTAATTCAATGACCATTTTTCTTTCCATCTTGTTATGCTGTTAATCTTGCAGCAATTTCTTTTTGTTTTCCTTACCCTCAGGATTCCCTTTCCATCCCCAGTTTGTTTATATTTTTATTCTTTATAGGCTATTTGTCATTAAAATATTCTAACAAGAATATCTGACAGAAAAATATCTGGTCAGGGCTGGTATTCATTTCCTGAAGATGGTCAAAAGATGTGCCTCTGTTAGACAAGCAATTTTTTTCCCATTCATTTTAGATCTATTGTTACAATCCTTACTTTGACTATCTAGATCTTTCAAATAATGTTGAACAAACCTTATCAATGTCCAGCCTTTGGTAACAAGGCAGGGTTCTGGAAAGTAGAACCTGGCCCTGGGAAACAGACTGTATCTCCACCTTCAGCACTGACTTTTGTGAACCTGGGGAGAAGGTTTAATCGTTCTGTGCCTCAGTTTCTCCATCTTTAAAATGGAAAAATCAAACTATCAACAGTTGTCTTAACATTTGAGATAACACAGGTGAAAAATGCTGGAGACAGAGGTCGAGATGTTCAACTCTAATACAACAGTATAATTCCAGTATGCTGGGGAGATTGGCTTTTTTAAACATCCTTAAAAATTCGGAATAATTTTCCAGAGGGAGGCTGCGTGACACATGGAAACCCATTATTCAAATTAATTTTATTTTTTCTCTCCCTGTTGACCATTTCTGTACTTTTATTCTTTGTCGACACTGTTCGTTGTATTTGGTGTGAAGACTTAACTTCAGTATACTACATAGTGTCAGTACAATATACTATATAGTGTCCTGGCATATAGTCATTGTTGAAAATAATCTAGAGGAAAGATTTTGCTACATTAATTGTTTGTTTTATACCTTGGTGTGCAGAAAGATTTCTGAAACTTGAGAAGAATTTTCCTAAGGACAATATACTACAATGCAGACTCCTGGAGGAGAATTAAACTTCTGAAATGGCTCGGAATTAATATAGTCCTTAAATCATTATGAGAAGGGCCACTACCAAAACCAGAACACTTTCATATCAGTGATATATGACTGTTATGTTGCTTACTGCAGAAGAAGCGTAGAATGAGAAGGTTGGCTGAATGAGTGAGAAGTGCTTTCGCTACAGTTATACAATTAAATTTCAGGTCACAGCAGACCTAGATCTAGAATTTCTGGCACAGTGTCTTACAGGCTAGGAAGCTGCTAAAAGCTTAAGACCTTCTACCCTGATCCGATTTCAGAGAGATGTGTTAGTTTAACACTTCATTATTTTTTATTGTGGAATGTGATAAAATAGAGGTGGTGTTTTGAATTTTCTCCTTACAAGAAATTTGTACCACAGAAAAATGACTCAAGTTTAGGTATTTGCAGATAAAAATAATATATTATATGTGAAAACCCAGTTGCATATTTAAGCACTTGCCTCTTGATTTTTGTCCACTGTATTTGCACATAATCTTTGCTCTAGAATGTTTAAACCTTACAGAGTGTTCACCTTTGGTAGGATTCATGTTTGAAGTCATTAATAAATATATGAATGTTCATAACAGTAAGAATTCTGTCTTGATAGAAGATTTTTCTTTTGTCTCACAATTAAATCCATGAGATAACTCCATATGACAGAGAAATGAAACAAAAGACGACTTACTTTTAAAAAAAGATCATTTCTCTTTTCCCACGGAGAGCCCGAGGCTAAAGTGTTTGTCAGGTTTAAAACTCAGGGTCTGGAGCAGGTCTGGAGCAGATTAGGAAGAGTGTCAAAGAGGAGCAAAACGAAACACAATTGCCTCTTGTTTGAAGAACGGAAGCTGAAGTTTCTGTGTAGTTCCTGACAGTTTGTGTATGAGGAAACACTTTGTGAATAAACAAATTATACTAAGAAATTACTTATGATTGCTCATAAGTGATTTCTTCTCTGAATGCAAAATGGGTGTGTTTCTTTTTCAAAATAGCCATGCTATTATTGCACGCTTTCTTGCTTCCTTATTCATTACTGCTTACTTTCTCTCCTCATTAGAATCACGTACTTTCAAGTGATCATCCACTGTGAAAGTAGGAGCCTGGTCTTCCTTGCAACTTCTTCCTGTAAAGCACTGTCGTGGTTTAACCCCACGCAGCCGCTCACTCACCCCGCCTCCGGTGGGATGGGGGAGAGAATCGGGAGGGCACAAGGAGGAAAACTCCCGGGTTGAGATAAAACAGTTTAATAATTGAAATAAAACAAAATAGAACAGTAATAGTAACAGTGAGGACAACAACAACAACAGAATACACAAAGCAGGCGATGCACAGTGCAACTGCCCACC
>NW_009226198.1:122731-163923 GCF_000690835.1 Fulmarus glacialis | reverse complement strand
ACGAACGGGGGGGCGAGCCCCCCCGCCCCCCCGGTTTTTATACTGAGCATGATGTCAGATGGTATAGAATACCCCATTGGCCAGCTGGGTCCACCACCCCGGCTGTGCTCCCCCCGCCCCGTGCGAGCATCACCCAGCAACAGCCAAAGCATCAATGGGCCATCAACGCTCCTTTCACACCAAACCCAAAACACAGCACACCCCCCAAGCTACTGGGGAGAAAGTTAACTCTGTCCCAGCCGGAACCAGGACAAGCCCTAAAAGATGAGTTGTCTTTCCTTCTCCTTTTTATCTCAATTGTTAATTAACCTATGGAGGAAGCAGAAGGAAAAGAATAGTCTTTTAGCCCTATTGATGGGACCAAAAAATAGATTTTGACTGATAATTTCAAATATACAATACACTACAATTCATGGATTAAATTTTGACTAGATTTAACTGGAGTAACTTTGGAATAAAAACTGTAATATGTGAAGTTAAATAAAAACTTGTCTCATAATAACTTTTAAATGATTTCTCATTTCATAATGTTCTTTCTAGTGGTAAAGGCTTCTGTCTGCTTTCATGTGCAATGAGAAAACAAAAAAGAGAGAACATATGGTAGGATCTGCTGCAGCCCATATTGGAGTCTGTAATGAATCCTTCCACTGACAGGCATGTGAAAGGGCTCTGTGGGGACCTGCACCTTTTGAGCCTTCAGTAAAAGCTGATGAGATATGGTTGTCTTGAGGAGGCTCATGTTAAACAACACTGATTCCTTAAAAGTCAAACAGTGAGTAAGACATAGCCTTGGTGGTGTTTTTGCCGTGAAGTCCCTGCCTTCAGGTCACCTCTCGACTGCATAGACTAGAGTGCAAGGCAGATACGAAGTTCTCTAGAAATGTAGAGGACAACTAGAGAAAATTTACTTCATATAAGAAACATTAAAAAATGAAAACAGTAATAAAATAATCTTACTTTTTATACTAGTTTGTTCTTGACATGCTCATTCAGTCACTCAAGAGGGAAACCTGGGGACTACTGCACTTTGTAAGCTTGAAACACGCTAATACTATAGTTGTAACATAAGCACTGGTGAAAGAATAAAGAGTTTCATCTAATGGGAAGAAGTCATGCACAATATGCTACTATGAAAAGTCGTAATTTAACGAACAATGAAAGTAAAGGTTCTATTGGACTGGTAGATATTGATGAGAATAATTACTGGAGAATTGTCAACAAAAAAAGATAGAAATATGCTTAGGTAAAGAAGTCTTCACGTTTGGAATAAAAGTGAATAAAGATTAAACATGATGGACAGTGCTTGATGTGTTACAGAAAAAGCAAAATATTGCAAGCACAAAGTACTTTGTCAGAGTGGCATAGTGAAGTTCACATCCCAGTCCACAAGATAAAGCTGTATGTATTTTCTGCAGGCCAAAACTAGCCTGCCTACCACAGGAATTCTTTCAGTGTGGAATGGCCAACATTGAAGCAGAAGATGAATATGTTATCAGCCTAAACAATCAGGAATCATTAATTTTAAACTTGACTTTGGGGTATGAGCCAACATCATATATGAAACAATGATTTATCAAGGTAGGTAAAGCAACAGGTTGTAGAAAATAAATGGTTAAAACCTAGGGCACACAGATATAGCAGTTTTCTATTAAGGGATTATTTGAACTAAATATATAGATAAATAGCAAATTGGATTAGATTCAGTAGAACAAGGGCAAAATACAGATTTTATCAGGTTAAAATGTCTTATTTACATGAATACTCAACTGCTCCAAATTCATGCCCCTGGAAAGTTCTTGTATAAAAGAAAGTGCTGGAAATGCGGAACTTTATGTGAACAAAAATTATTTAAGTTGCGTTGTAAAAAATTTCCTCCATCTACAAAAAGAGAAATTTTTATACAGATAGGTAAGTATTTTACAATTTATCAGCAAGAATCAGGAATATGCTCTTCAAAGTAACAAACAAACAAAATATACATTTATGTACAACTAAAAACCTTTCTAGGGAGATAATGTTTCATCTTAATACCATTTAAATTTTTTTTCTGGGCCCAAGGGTTTTCACAGGAAAATGCAACAAATTTAAGAAGGAGTTCTTAGTACTTCCTGGAATTTTATTAAAGGCCCTCATGCAATTCCACATGCTCTACAAAAAAACATAAGAAAAGCATATGTGAGGATTTTTCTAAGAATTAAGAATCCATGATAGGGACAATAAATACTTTCTAGAGGGCTCAAAGAGCAATATTGCAGAAGCTTGATTTGTCACACATGTGGAATGAATAATCAGGAGACATCTCCTGTTGGTGGCACAGGAAAAAGTGGCCCTCTTGCAAATTAGACATAGATTTGTTTATGCTTACTAAAAATATAAGCTAGAGAGAAGAAACCTCCTGTGTGTTCAACATTATCCACATTCCCTTGAGGAAGTACTAACATGCACAGTGGCTTGTACTGAAAAAAAAACCACATTTTTTTTTTGTATCCACACCTGGCATAGTAAACACTGACAGACATCTGTGTAGTATGCCATGACATTAAATGGTCTATAGTGAAGTAGAAGCTTCTACATGTAACCACTGGGTTCTGCCGTCCCTTCATCTAAACAATAGAAAAAAACTGTCAAAGTAACATAGAACTTTCAGAAAAAGGATGCAAAATTTGATGTCAACCTGTACTTAGCATGATTATTTTATAGAATAGCACCAATGAATCACGAATTACAAGCAGACCTGATTTTCAGTTTGGAGTAAGAATACCTTAACTTACAGAAAATAATATCAGAGTCACCAGTGCAAGATGTTGATGTAAACTCCTCATCCAATGTGGTTCGTGCTATATATTTCATGCTCAATGGTATGAACAAAAGCCTTTCTGCAATATCTAGTACACATAAAAGTGGGAAAGAAAAAAAAGATAAAAATAGGGACATGAAGAATGTTCCTTTTCTCCAAACTTTAATTCCTGGAATCAGTCTTCTTACTAAAATATACCAACAAGCTGATCAACATTCTTTTCAAATCTTGCAGCCAGAAGTGCAGTAACTCATTAGAGAATAATGTCCTAGGACATCTTGCAGCAATTATCAGTCACTAACTACTTTGTTACTTAAAGCCATTTGACTTCCATGGGTTTTGGGTTATACAGATATTTACATGGGATTAGAAAGGAAGGAAAAAATTGTGGAGACTTCCACATTTTCTTGTAGGAACTAGACAAATGAGACCACAATTCCCCCTCATGTCCAGCTTTATGAAGAATATTGTCTGTCAGCCCAAGTAATTTTAAAATGTGAATATATGAAAAATACAAAAATAATACGATTTAAGTACAAAAAAGAGCAAGTTTTAAATCCTGAGTCATATTTCTAATACTATCTTTGATGTCAAGTCACTCAACTTCCCTACTTCAGTTTCTCTATAAACTTAGTCTTTTTTATTAATGCAGGGGTTTTGAGGAACCATTGAGAAAGAATTAGATTAATTTAAAATGGAATGAAATTTAGTAGTAGAAAGTACTAATCTTGTTAATAATGAGAATGTCCTCTGTAGATGGATATTCAGTATCTGGTAATAAGAAAGGAGAGAAAAAAAAACAGCATAGTTAGTTAACTGGAAAATGACTACAAGTCCTCTACTTATGGCTGCGAAGAAAAGGCAAACACAATCCCAAGATGTATCCAGAGAGGTATTTTCCAGAAAAGATTGGGTAGCTCATGAAAGCCTTCATCTAGACAATTGTATGCAGTTCTACTCGCTTGTTTTTTAGGTGCATTTGTTGAAATGAAATACAGATCTAAAGGAGGCCTGCAGTGGCAATCAAGGAAATGGAGAGACTGTTACACTAAATGAGAAAAAGCGCTTGGTTTGTTTACCCTAGCAAAGTGAAGGCTGAGAAGAAATAACAGTTGTTCGCTATAAAAGCACTGAGGAGGTGCGTTTATACCAGACAAAGAGAATAACTATTAAACTTGTCATAAATAAACTTAGGTGGGAGATTAGAATAATGCTTCTAACCATCAAAGGTACGAGACTTTAAAAGAAGATCCCAGTTTGGTAGGCATCTTAGCCACTTCTTGATTCCTTCATGAAAAGGACTATATGACATGGAACAGCAAGAGATTGATAGGCTTTTATGTTGTCAGATATGTAAATTCAACATTATAATTCCACCTAAGTTTCAGTTATAAAAATGACTTTTTAGTGAGAGACAAGAATATCCAGGCTTGGATAATGGAGGAAAATTCAAGAATGCACGTGGTTTTAAGGGGGAAATATGCAGCTTGTTGCTTTTGTATATTTTCAGTGAGAAAGACATTATGAAGTAATGAACTGGCTGAAGACCATTACTATTGTTTTTTCTAGGATTTATCTGGAATTGGATTTAAGGTAGCAAGAAATTAGCTCAATGCCACTATTTGTTTGTAATATTTGAGAGTGGTTGTGTCTGTCCTTGAAAACAAATTGTGCATGGATATTAGCTAATTGACTAGCATTCAGTCCAATAAGCCTGAGATAATCGTGGTAAGCTATAGGAGGTAATTGGATGTATGTAGAGACTATACCTGTTCCTCTTATCGAATGTTTCTGGTTTTCATAACTCATGCTTACTAAATACTGTAGTGTTGATGCCAGGCTGCTGTAAAATAATCACATTCCAGTATTGCTGAGGAAAGCTATTCCCCATCTTTGGTTTGCAAACAACTTTGGTCTGCTTTGAACACAGACCAGGGCTTTTTCCGTTTTGAGATTAGATCGTTTGCACGTATTATGAGAGATTGAACTTTAAATCAATCCAGAAACCATAGCTGGTACAGAATGTGACACCTGACACTTAAACACTGTGTTTTGGCAGCATACAGGCCAAAATGAATTCTCACAAACATCCGTGCGAGTTTCCAGATGCAGTTGAAGATACGGATTATTTTGCAAGAATGATTTAGAACCTACCTGTTTCAAGAACAGTTTTTTTCTCTATATCATTCTGCCACAGCTCTGCTCAGTGGAAGCATTTGAGCTGAATCCAGAAATTAGAAGAAGAAATGAGTAAAAAAGTAAGAGAAAGAACAACCAAAGATAAGGAATCTTTCTTTTAGGGACCTTCAGCTTTGAATCTAGTTTTTTCTGTCTCTTGTTTGGTCTTATATTACCAAAATTTAATCTTCTTGTGTACTCAAGAGACCATTAACCTCTTTAATCAGACTGTGAAAAAAAGCGAAACAGAAGAAAATGGCATTTGTAAGAGAGGACGATGTTGTTGGATTTTATTTTTATTGTAGAGTTGTTTTGTTGGTATGAGAGCATAGAAGCAACCTTTAAAGATCAGGTTAAAGATTGGGACACGTACTCTCCTTTTATATATTAGATTTTACAACATAAAAATATGTAGTTGCTTGCATTTCATCGGAGACACCAACTATCACTTCTGTTCTCCAGAAGACTTGACTTCTTTTCCTCAAGAATCTAGCCATCAGTACTTAAGACATCTATTTATTACACTCAGGATATGAAAGATATGTATAAAAATCAAATGTCAAGGTTTCTTCTGTTTGTTTTTAATTCCAAAGAAAGGCTCTCATTCTTTTTTGTGTGGGGATTTTGAGGAAGATGACAAATAAATTACAAAGCTTGAGAAAATTGCTTCCAGACAACACTAAAAAAGAACAAAAAGCCACTGAAACCATTTGACTCAGCCTTGGTTTCTTCCAATGAAAAAAAATATCCAGCTGGTCTCAGAAGCAGAAGGATTAAACTTTAGAATGAACAGAGATTGTGATGAGTAAAATACAGGCTAAATGAAAAAGCTTTGTTTGTGTGCGTACGGATGAAAAATAGAGATGTTCCAATGGAATATTTCCACCTTGGGAAGCAAAAAGTTGAGGGTGGGTTTTTTTTTTTTAATTTTTACAATCAGCTCTTACAAGAAAAATATATAGAAAAAATGTTAAAATATCATGGTGGTGCACTCTTCTCTATGTGGAGAGCTCTGTTAATATCTCCCACAATTGTCTCTTTGTATGATGTGTGTTGGCAGCTCTGTGTTGCAAAACATATGAAGTGCATCAGGGCATCATTAGATCATGTAATGAATGTACCAAAACAAGTAATAGGGGAAGGGCTGCACATCTGCCTGCTGCATTACTGTCCCTTGGCTTCTCCTGCCATGGCCTAAAATACTAGATTCATCTGGTTAACAGGTTGCTTGGCCAACTGTTTCTAGCAGATGTGAGTCAGAACACTCCAGAGATACTTCAGAACTGCACAGCATTATGGTAACATATAGATCTGGTTGGGAGAGTATTCATGGGAGACCGTTGTGAGAGTCTCATACCCCTTGCATGAGACCTGACTTGAGGCTTCCACTAAATGGGCTTCTTTGTGAGAGGGTGATCATATCAAGAAAGATATTAGTATGTTCAGTATTTCAGGGATAGCCTCTTCAGATAAATGATACCATCATTTAGTAGAAAAATATCAATACATTTTAGGTACAACCATGCTGAACACAGTACAAAATGTAGAGGTAAGAGAAAGTGCACACCTTGCCCGATCTACAGTATAACTTCGGACAGAAATGCGTACTTCTTGGAAGGTGGATGCACAACGAAGTGAAAGGACTTGCCCCAGCAGCTGGTCAGTGATACCACCAGGAATACAACTGCCTAATGCCACTCTCTAATACCCCAGCTACCAAAATACCGGACCAACGGTAGGGCTAAAACGTGTTCTTACTTATTAATGAAATTCTAAGAAGCTGTCTTATGGAAAACATGTTCCAGTTTATGAAAGCATTGATTTGGCTTGGGAGATTTAACTGCGATTTTCAAGCATAAAATTCAAACTTTGCTATATTTAAAATAAATGAAGTTGCAAATGAAAAATACATGTTCTCTCCTTACTAAGCTACAAAGGCAACTGAAAAGTGGAAGGTTTTCCTTCTAGCCAAGTCTTCTCAAACCAGGAATAAGTCCCAAAGAGAAACAGCAGGGTTGGCTCCTTCAAAAGCAAGGGCCTGAGGCAAAGCGAGAGCCTGGTGGTAGTGCTGCTTTCATCTGGTTCAGCTCAAGCAAACAGACGCACTTCTCAGCTGAGGAATGCGAGGCCGTCGCCACCGGGTCAAGTCCTGGGAGGGGAGCGTGGGCAGTGCCCTTTCACTCCACTTTCACAATGCAGTGGGAAAAAAGACATCCACCCATGTACTTGCATGCACGTGCCCGCTCACACACGTGCACAAACAGTATGTGCATGCACACGTTCTTTTCGGTGTTTGCCAAGCTACCTAGCCCACTTCACTTTCCTCTTATTTTTCTCATAATCCAGCTGAGGGAGACTTCTCTGAGCTGGAAAGGAAATATCAATAACAAGAGTTTCTGTCTCACTGGAACAACACCTGACTGCTTTGTATGCATGGCCTGCGCTGCTGGGTAGCCACTCCTACTTCACGAGCACATTCTTCTAGCATTATTTCCATTGTCCTTCATCACTAAATGAAATGAACTGACATTAGTTTTGGCAGAAAACAAAAAAAAAAAGGCAGAAAAAAGCAGTTCAAATAAACCTATCTGAGCCTTCAAAAACATTTGATGCATTATCAAAATAGAAAAACAGCTGTAAGAAAGTGTTTTATAGTTTACTGTGTAGTCATAGAGACACACATTCTATAAATCACTGAAACTGCAATGGGAATGTGGCAAGGGCAGTACCGAATAACACTGGGATGCTGTTAATCACAATTCTCATCTAAGCCTATGGTTATTTTTGAGATGTGTGATTTACCCTGAAACAGTCCTTAAATCAGGTTATATATCTGAATTCCCTGAGGTGAGCTACTGCAATGGGGCACTTAGAAACATGGTCCCACATTTTGCTGCAAAGTCTCATTGCTTTCTGACCAAGAATTCTTAGGGGAAAACCCTGAAGCTGCAGATGAGGACTCTGTTTCTGGTTATCTGTGGAAGTAAATCAGCAAATGAAAAGTCAGGATTTCTCAGTGAAGAAGAGATTTGAGTTGGGTGAGTTTGATAGTTGATTCTGTGAAATCTTTTTATTTCCCAAATCAAATACACACACTTATTTCCTTAGACAGAAGAGTCGTATCCTCTCAGCCCATCTCCTTTATTTCACCAGCGGCTCTCCCTGTGCTTGTGTGGTCTCAGCGATGCATACTGCATCCCTTCATGACTCTGACTCTCTCTAAACCATGAAAATTTTTCCTTATCTCAGTTATTAAACTCCTGAAAGAGTACAGAAGTGATGCTATCTGACAGAGCTTTGGTTTACCACTCCGTTCAGATGCTGCACCAGACCAGCCGTGCTCGAATGCAATGCTCACTCCCACCGCAGCTCACTGGAGCAGGAAGCAAACTGTCAATCACGCTTTCCCGTGCCTTCCCTTCATCACTCGAAGTACGCTTTGTTATCAGCACAGCAGCCATTTTGACTGAAGGAGAGATGGAATCACTATTAATTATATTCTCAAGAGGATATTGCTGTGGTCTTCCTGCATCTCCTGGTATTTGGTGTAAATGCACATTTCTGTAACCCTCACTTTCTCTTTGGCTGTGTTTGCGCAGCTCTCACTGATTTCAAGTGAGTGGATAATCACATCTAAAAAGCAGCGTTAAGTCCAGGACAAAGTGTATACCATTCCTAAACAAAGAGACATATGTCTGTAATTAATTTTATTAGGATGATGGATATAGTGTATAGATTTTTAGAAGTAGCTGAATTTAGGCTTTACATATAATCACTGGCTTATCAAAAGGCTCTCACAAAGCATTAGAGCATTTTCCAGGCTCTGAACAAAGCTGGTTTTCATGTCATCACATTATAGCAGCCAGCACAGTGATTACTACCTTCTGATAAAATGTAGCCCGTAGGTATCTTTTACTTCTGAGTTGCATTTAACAAATTTTTAAACCAGTTAGTGCCATTGAGTCATCTTGCTTGATTTCCTGCATAAGTCATACAATTTCATTCTCTAACTCCAGTACTGAGTTGGTGATAGGGTAAAGCATACGTTCTTAAAAAAACACTCAAGATATGATTTGAAGACATCAAGAGAGCTATTCAATTACTTTCAGTTGTAGTTTGTTGCAGAATGATTCAGTAATTTTAAATGTCTATGCTATGTTTATGTTTATGTTATGTTGGGTTACTGTAATACCTACGAATTTTTGGCCTGGACTCAGACCTCATTATGCCAAGTTTCACAGGCACATAGAACAAAAAGACAATTGCCAGTCTACATGATTATTCAAAAAAGAAGTGCTAATCCCTTTCTTTTGGCCAGACTCCTATCCAAGTTGACTCTGAATTCTCTTGCAGGCTGTCTTGCTGGGCTTACTTATTTCTGTTGATTTACTCCACAAATTCAAGTTTTAGTAACTTGTTATTTTGTTGCCAAATTGCTGTGGAAGAGCTCTGATTAACCACACTGGTATAATAAGTTTTGTCCAGAATTACAGATTACATTTTGGGTAAACCAAACTGTAATATGGGGATACTTTTCTGGAGATGTACTTACACATCTGGGCCTGTAGATCCTGATATTTTAAAAGATTCAGAAGAACGGATATAGATGGTCATGTTGCTGATGAATAAAAGCTAATGAGTTGAGTGTGCAGTTCAATCAGACAGTGCCAATAGTAACACTTAAAAATCACTTTCAAGTTCCTTGGGATAGAATGTGTCTGTGTTTGGATGGGGAGGAGGTGGATAAGTGGAAAAAAAGAGAAAATGAAACAAAGCAGCAACGTACATATCCTTTGTTCACATTTCAACACCATACATTGTACACTACAAGCACTTTTACCTCTTCTCCACAACAAACTGTATTTTGAATACATAGTCAGCCACAGCCCACTCATCTGCTGTTGATATTTCTCAGGTCTGACTTCATTGCTATGTATGTGAGTTATTTCATGACTGTTATATTAGCTTTTGCAAATGGAGTAAGACTACAGTGAAAAGTGGAGTTTGTAAGAATGATAGATTTTCTTTATAACTTTAAAAAATACTGGGAAGATTTTCTTAGGCAAAAAAAGGTTGGTATCATTCTGAATGCGGCAAAAAAGACTAATTTGCTCTTGGGAGAATTAATAAATTAAATACTTAGACTACACTCTGTTATTAAAGTTTTGAAGAGAAATGTATGTATTATGCAGGTAAAATGAGAGCTTTACGTGAATTGGGAACAAACCAGATTTTTAGCAGATTTTCACAAGTTCAGTATTTTCCATTACAAACCAGAATGAAATAAGTGAAATTCAGAATTTCCTCTGAAGGAAAATTGTAAAAAATATTTGATTGATTAGGCCATTTCCTTTAGCTAAAACTGAAAATTTCTGATTTCAGTTTGTGTGGTTTTGTATAAAGGCTGATAAAAATAGAACAAGAGAACTTGAAAAGATTTCTGAAAAGGAGCAACGATTTTATTTTTCTTCTTTTGGGATTCTTACCTTTGCATGAAGCATTTTGCTTGTCATAAATTTGCCAAACAGAAAAAAAAAAAAATCCTTATAAGATTTCTAGTGAGCTTGAGATACTAGAAATATATGTTAGAAGTGAAGCCTATAAAATACTAAGTTTTAAAAGAATGTCAACCTCCAGCTCAGCTCTACCTGACAGCATAGGTCAGCGGCAACTGACCAGAGAACAGCAGCAACTTTATGAGCAGGTTCCAGTGATAGGCACAAGATAAATTTATTTGATCAATAATGTTACTGCATAACCTCACACTGAAATGATATGACATCATGCATTTGCCAGAAAAACATGGTGTGGACCCGTTTGTTCTCCAGATGATTTCCTTAAGATACAATGACAGGTTTTTAGTTAAACATTTTCAAATAGCCAGGTGTATAACGGGAGTATTTAATTATAGCTGAATTCTTGTAAACAGTTCGAAGTAAAACTGTCTGTCCATAATCATGGAACCACGAAAACATAAAGCTGGAAAGGACATCAAGAGGTCATCCAGCCCAACATCCTACACTGAGCAGCATCCAGTATTCAGAGGCAAACATACAAATACAAACATCTATAGGCAAGCAAGACCGGGATATTGCATGTACTCTCTGTAGTTATTGTTTGACTTCCCAGGCACGCTAGACTTGCACATCTGCAGAACTTCCAGCATTTGGGTCCTCTCCTGCTGTTTGGTGCAGCAGGTCTGTTTTATTCTGGGTTGGTTTTTTGTTTGGTGGTTGTTGTTTTGGGTTTTTGGCTTTTTTTTTTTTTTTTTTTTTTTGCTAATTTCTGGGCTTCAAATGTATACGATCAAAGAAAATGACATTTTAGATACAGTGAAGGGCACTTGCAATGGAAACCTCTAAACAAAAGAGGTTTTGCTTTTTCATCTCTTATCTGGAACTTGGAGGTCTTCCAGCTTTTCCTTTCAGCATTTGTCCTATTAAATATTGGCCCAGAATGATTGAAAAACTTGTTTCAAGACCTGCTTCTAGTTTTGAATAACCTAGATTTTAAAACCTCTGAATGTTTGGTGTAAAAATGAAATCAAGTTTCTGTGTGGGTTATCGTGAAAGAAAAATTTTGCCAAATGCCTCCTCTTTTTCTCATTCAGTTACTTAATTTGTGTTTTCTGATAAGAGCCGTGGGCTGCCCTCAACCTTCTCTTTGCTTTGAATTTTCAAAAGAAGAATGGATTTAGTTGTGTGGTAATGCCTGCTGAGTGGGAAGCAATGACTGCTGGAGATCTGAATTAGCAAAGCTTTAAATCCTATTGGAGCAAGACTATAGCCAACAACATTTGCATTAAGAAATAGTTACTAAGTCTCTTTTTTAAGTATAAGTGTCATTTTTAGAACAGACTTCAGCACTTAAAAGTCTAAGTCGTGCTGAAAGTTAGGCTTAGATGGACGTATTTTGTCAGTCAAATTGGAAATGTTCCATAAGCCTCCTCAGCTGAAACATGCAAAGTAGAGCACTTCTCTTTTGAGTGTTATCTACATGCATATTCACATTATGATGCGTTTTTATGTTGCAGATGCTTAAGTCAGACTCTGTTTTGCCTTGGATACACCTGGAAGTTGTTCTTCCTCCACGTGCCCATGTCCTTTACATTGTTTCAGCTACTCAGCCGAATCAGAACACTTAACCAGTGAAATGAAACATTTTTGCCAAAACAAAACTCTTTGTATGTTATTTTATTCACAGCTTTTGGGAGAGAGTTCCTTTGTTTTGTTCTGTTTCATATTCATTTCTCCAGCTCTGTAAAACAATATCAAGGTTGCATTCAGCTCTGATCACATAGTACCTTTTGTGCCCTTTCTCCCTGAGTTACCTTGGAATTTCCATTCCAGTTAACTAACATTTTACCTTCATATTTCTCTCATGACCTTGCCATTTTCTGCAGGTACTTTCATAGCCTGCCCATCTTTCAGCAAGCATATTTTTGCCATAGACAGCTATGTTAGGTTTTGAGCAGATATTGAAGTTGTTGTTCTTTTAATTCCTGGGCACAAGCAGAGTGCGAATTGTACCTGCGTAAGTATTTCTTGGCTAGACAGTGGCTTCTTTTTGAATCCAGGTAGTCAAAGGCTTTCAAACAGTCAAGAGGCGTTGTCACTCATACTGACTACTAATCCATCTTTATTGTCAATGCTGGAGGAGATCGATGACCCCAGCTCTGAGGGGGGTCAGGTCTTCTAAACTGACATTGAAAATACTCTTGCACCTTCACTATGTGAAGTTGGAAACGTTGAGATCTTTGGTCCCTGATAGTCACTAGCAAGGCTGATTAAAGCCAGGATTCTCAGGTTCTAGTTTGGTTTAGTCATAGAACAAGTCCACTTCGGTATTTTCTAATATCCCTGTGTTTCAGCTGCCAGGAAATCAAATGGCAATAGCCACCTCTATGAAGAGATTGCCCAGATGGATAATATGTTATGTTAGGAATAGTTATGAGACCACCAAAGTAGTTTCTCTCTATAGGAGACAAAGATGTGCACCACCAGAGTTTAAGCAACAATTGCAACATCAACTGGAGTTGCAACATTTACAGTGCATGTACAGTGAAGCTGTCTAGAAACTGCAAGCTTATATTAGTGTTGTTGCACATATGATGAAATAAGAATATTAGAGAGAAAAGTTCTGTAGTGAGGGATAGTATCTTTTATTAAAGCAGCACATACTTTTTGTCCTCACAGTGCTAGGAGGGCACACATATTCCCTCTCCTTCCGTTTGCCAGGTAGATAAGAGTGCAGTTCCCTTTGACCACAGGAGCGCCTGCAGGAGGGGCTTGGACAGAGTGCAGAAGAAGAACGCACAAGAACTACAGTCATTTGGAAGTAACTTTTCTTTCTCCTTCAATACTCATCCATATGCATTAACACTGTGGGTGATCCCATGCACTTCATATACTCACCAATTACCTAAAGTTAAAACTCCTGTTACAGCTTCTTCTGAAAGAAAGGGTGGGAGGAGTGGAGTCAACACAGTCATTATTGTGTAGATCCAGAAGCGATTCCTACGCGATAGCAATGCCAGAGAAGAGAAAGAGGGGCAAGATTCTGTTCTGAGTAAAGGAAGAAAATAAATCACAAAAGTCTTCACTGAACTCTAGCAGTCTGGAAACTGTTCAGATCTTCAAACCAGTGCTAATCCATACAATGAGCAATAGCATGGATGGGCATGGAGTGGTACAAGCTGAAGCTGTTCCTTCAGTAAGAATGTTTGACATCATCCCTCAAGGCACAAGGTATAATACTGCCAAGTATAATTTATAATCATATTTTGTTGGTTTCCTTCACTTTTGTAACTTTTCCAGTCTTGAAGTCAAGAACTTAAGCTTTAGCTTTCGTTGATTAGGCTTTTGTTTTCACTTTTAAGCTTGGCTAGTGGAAAGACTGAATCTGAATAAAGAAGATTCAAAGAAAAGGACTTGTCTGGGGAGTAACTAATCCAGTAAAAACGTTTGTGCAGGCAACAGCCTTCCTCCCTGCTGGAAGCTATATCTTTTGCCAGGTATAAGGACTAGTTTGAAAGTGTTATGAGCAAGTATTAGGGTTTAGTGGCAGAAAGATCATTTATAGCTGCATGTACACCTCAGATTATCAACATGCTAATTTTTAAAATTAAATAACTTAGATGCTATTGAAAACTTCACCCCAAATCTTCGTTAATTCTAGAAGAAAAAAATCTGTTAAATCTCATGGTTTTGGAAAACAGAGACAAACTTTAGAATCAGATGATGATTTACCAGAAAGACTACGTAGTTATTCTTCTGAAAAATGCCCTGGTAACAAGTTCTGGTCTTGTTTTTTAATTGTTGAATGGTTTGTTTTCCTTCACAACTCCAGTATCATCTCACTACCAATCTTCCTAAGATCATCTGTCATGAGGAATGCAAATAAGCTGAATCGTGAATTTTAATCTCTTCTTAGGTTCTATGGTCCTTCAAGACAGAACTTAGTAGAGCTGTGAACGCATAACTACTCTGATTAGGATTTGTTCCTATACTCTTATTAGGATGAAACAGTTTGCTAGACTAAGGCCACAAGAGATCTGATTCCTATGACCACCAAATTAAGGTCAACTTGAAGAGCAGGGATCAAATCTCTTTCCTCACAGGCTACTTCAGAAATCTATGAAGGTGTTGTGCATGTTCATTAATGTCTTTGCATAGGATTTTTTAATTCACTTGATAATGCAGACCTAATATCTAACTTTGTGTGTGTCTTGGTTGTATGTGTTGGTTGACACATACAGATTAATATAAATTCAGCAAATCGTACTGAAAATCCTTAATTTAGTAGTCTTGTCTATGGCCTGACTGGAGCAAAAAAATGGAGTAGTTGGTGAAAATAAGAAACAGCTGATAAAAAATAATCAATCTTTTCTCTTTTACTTCTTTCCCCAAGGAAACAAATGTAAATCTGGCATCTTTTAAAGTTTAGGCTAATGATCCATCTGAGTGGAATGGCTTGATCATGCACAGATACTAAATATTGGGCAACCCAGAAATTCTAGTGGAAAATATTCTATTTTCAAGAACTCTTTCCAAGGTCCAGTCAGCCACTACAACATTGTTATTTGTGACACTGAATATGACAAAAATATCTTTGAGCACTGTACAGATGAGTTAGTGGTAAGAATTTCAGATTTCAAGCCTCTAGATGATAGGCAGTCTTCAGCGGAGTCTGTGATACCTGCTGTTTGATGCAGCTGCCCTTTGAACTTCTTAGCGTCACTGTTTCCTATTCCTCTAATCCTATAATCCTTGTCAGGTGAAGAGCAGCTTAATAACAAATGCATTAGCAGAACACAGTGGATATCTGGGTCCTGACATTCCAGCCTGGGGTTGCTAGATACTTCTGTCTTTCTGCTCTCTGCACACTGAATTTGCCAAAATCTTGATGCAGAACCACTCCGCTATATTCCTGTTACACTTTTATGTAAGCTACGAAAGGCTCCAAACCCTAATGCTACTTGTGGTGTTAGCACAAAAGCAAACACAGTTGAAGAAGGTGACTCAGGAAGTAGGGAACATCAGACCTACTGGGTGAGGGAAGCACGAGAAAATCAATTCCAACCAATGTTTCTTGCAGAACGGGTGTCCTTTCTGCAAGTCCTACCAAGGTTAGCAGCTGGCAGTGACTTTGCGTCTCCCATATTTAGGCAGAATCTTACGTATCTCTGTAAAGAAGTGAATAAATTGAAGTATTCACACCTATTTCTGTAGTGGATATATTAATATGACTGCTAATACATTCCAATATGAAATAAGTGCTCACAAAAGCTCTTAGAGCAGCAGTTTTATAATCCCACAATGCCAGTAATTTTTGGAACTAAATGCAAAACGAATTTGTTCAAATTATCTTCCCCTCAGTAAGTATTTTAGCAAAGGTCTCGATTTAACTACAAAACTGATGAGACAACTTTGGTGGTAAAAGTGAGTACTTTCCTAATATACAAACATGTTTCCCAATATACAAACGTGTCTGTATGTTTCCATGTGAAATGACAAACAAAAAAGAAAAATCTGTTTCAATGTCAATCTCTTATTAAATTGTGTTGAAATTATTAAATGAAATAGAAGTTATTAATATGCTAGGGTTATTTCTTTTTTTTTATTGAATAGGAAATCAGTTAATATAAACTACAAAACTCTACATCTCCTTTCAAACAAACGTGAGAAGGATAGCCTTTTCAATACCCTGTCATAATCTACAGCTGAAATGGAAAAAGCTAGATAAAATTGAACCAGGGCAAGAGAGAGAGAATACTTTAGAAAAATTGTTTTATCTTGAACATCCCTGGTCATGCAATGTACCTGAAAATTAAGGATAGGCAAGAAAGTGGTTCAGCCAGTCACCCAACACTAGGTTGCAACTATTCTGTCCCAGTCAGCCTTACCTCTCTTTACTTGCTGGGTGAGGAAGGAGGCATGTTCATGGATGAGAGCTATGAATGCTCACTGGACAGCTGGTTGCTCCCTGTCAGCTGATGGCTGGCCACACAAATGAGTCTGGCGCAATGTACAACCTTCAGGCAGTATTTTGTATGGGCCTGGCTTAGATTAAGTCTGTTCTTATCTTCAGAATCTTTTGACTCCTCCAATACTATGGATTACCCAAATAGTGTGAGAGCAAGAATAAATATAAATAAATGAAAAATGCCCTTAAAGTTGTCTCAAATATTTCTCCATTTATTCTCCCAGATATGTTTTGGGGTGAAGAAAACAACCCTCTCAAATATGTCCAATACACGTTACTGGAGAAATCTGTGCACTTGCGGCACTGAAACCTGCAACTCCTTGTTATATAAATGTACTTACGCTGCTCTCCAAAATCAGCTCCTGGTCTCCTTAGCAACACAGACTGCAAAGAGCTCACCAGCCTGGTGTTCTGCTGCATGTACAAGCTTCCAAGTCAACTGGAAGATTTTTGGTTTAGGATTCAGAACTTCCCTTAGACCAGTTCAAGCTACTGGTGAGGGAGATTCTTCTTTTGCAGACAGCCTCCTAAAAGCTGTAGTTCCTTGAAATATATAAGCAATGAACCAACAGATGCTTCTGAGAAAAAGAGAATTTTCATGGCAGAAGACTGAGCAATTTATTGCCTTCCTCCTCCCCATCCCGTGCCTCATGACCATAGAACAAATATTTTAATACTGAAACTCATTTCTTTAACATAGCTCCCCTTAATAACTTATTCACATAAGGATGCAAGAATGTATACAAGAATAATCCCACATCTTTTCCAAAGCTTCTAGAAATTAATGCATTTACTTGTATTGTAAGACAGAAATGTGAGAAATCTTATTTATTATTACACCTGTCAATGCTTGTGAGGTGCTATTATAAGACTAATGGTTACCTAATACTATCATGCCTGGCTTTAGTCATTGAAGATTTAAATTGGTTCTGGAAATGAAAATCTTCCTTTAAATCATTCCTTCCCCAGTCCCTTCTAGTTAGCTTGAGGTTTTGTTTGGGTTTTTTGTCTTGTTTTTAAACTTAATTTTCATGCTAGTTCTGTACACACACATGTAACAGTAACTTCGTTTAGATTTAAGACCGAGATTGTTCCTTTTCATCAATTGTCACTGCACTCTACTGCATTCCCTGTCACCAAATTGACGAGGAAATCACTAATTAAGGCAACATTGCGTGCGTTCACAGTCAAATATTATGTTACTCAAAACATTTACAGGCTTCGTGACTCATTTGCCCTGTGCTGAGAACCGAGAGAGGGAACGCAAGGGTGATCAGTCTCTTAGGTCGGATGGCTTTGAGCTGCAAGCCCCAAAGCCCCTGCCTTTGCCTCCAAAACAGGCTGGTGGGAAAAGTGATACAGCAATGAGATCACTCTGTACTTCTAGACAATTTCCTCTTTCCTATGTACTTAAATACACAGGGAATAATCCCTCTATTAAAGTGAGGCCCACTACGTGAAGATGGGCAAAGGTTCAACTGAAAGGAAAGAAAAACACAGTCTTGTACCAGGAGATTTTCCTGCCTGAACAAGCAGGGGATAGCTTTGTGGCTCGTTTGCTGGAAAGCTCTGGGACCTGGAAGAACGGGCAAGCACGTGTCAAACAGACGTACCCAAATCACGAATTTCCCTCAGCAAGGGAAGTCAGGATGGTTTTGTTTTCCTTCGTGGGTTTACGTTATAGGAACAAACCTTAAAGGTCTGTGATCGAAGCCTTCGAGCGGAGAAGTTACACTGCCCGACTGTGCTGGTAACGCCAGGTTACACACATCCCCCCGTCCCAGGTCTGGGAGCATGTTGTGTTTGTACTCTCTGTACTCTGACTCCTCAGCAGCAAAACACGGCTGGGTCTATCACTGCTTTATTAGCATTTCTGCTCCAGAGCAAGGCAAAACCACCGGTCCCAGAAAAAAAATCCATTTAATTAAATTTTCCCACCACATCCACTTGGATCCAAGGGACTTGCTGAACATTGTGCTGCCTCCAGGTAATATAGGAGAAGTGCTTCTCCAGTCTGTAACAAACTCTTGCCGGGAGGGGTTTACTCATGTTACTGTAATGCTCTGTAAAATAAAATTTAGTCTGACAAAAAGCAGCTGCAAGTGAGCAACAATACCGGTTTCTGATGAAAACTTGAATGACTGGATTGTATGCTGGGTATGATTTTAAACAAAAATATTTCTTGTGTGTAGCTTGTGACTAACTTCAGTTCTCTTATAGCAAAACTGTAGACGAAATAAATGTAAATGATTTTACAAATAGGCTTTATAGCTGTGTCACTTACAGGATATGTACTACCTTGAACCTAGCAGCACACATATCATTTTTCATTGTTAATCTGTAAGTAAATCTTAATTAGTGAGAATATCTCAAATTGAAACAAGTAAGATCTTTGATTCTCATTTTCCACGCTGTTTGTCAGAATGAATTCAGAATAGGAGAAGTGTTTTTCAGATCTGTCATTGCAAGCAAAATAAAAACCAGAAGTAAGAAATATAGGAAGACTTTCCTTTCTGTAGACTGTTTGTTTCCCAGTCTCTTTTACCAGCCTTTTGACCTGAAAGTAATTTAGTTTCCAGTGAGAAGCTGAAACAGTCAAAAACATGGAGAAATTTTGAAATACAGCAAGATAAATGTTTAATCAGCATTGCCCTATTGATTATTTTTTGACAATGATAGTGCATTAGAGAGATCTGCTCATTTTCATTTAATGTTTTGTGTTTGTACGAGTGATTGTAACTCATCCTTCATTCACTTCAGGCAGTTATGTGGTTACGGAGTGAGGCGAGTCCTGATTTAATTGTCCTTTGCTTATGCAAAATGCTAGTTATGAATAGTTATTTGGCTTGGTAGTAAGTGGTGGCTAAATGTATTATTTTACACAATAATTTATTAATTAAAGATCAGAGTATTCAAACAATTCAAATTGACTTTGTGTGTTCAGTCTGTTTATGAATCAATTTAATTTGCATCTTATGTTTATACATGGGCTGGTTTCAATAACAAAAAGCAGAAAAGCACCTGAAATTATTTTGGGGAGTTTAATATAGAGAATAGGTTCAGACAAATCCGTACCTATGGCTAACCATGCTGAAAACTATCTGAATTTGAGAGCACCCCTAAACCATGAAGAAAAATAATTAGGTTTTCCTCCATATAATTAAAATCTGCACTGTAAATGCATATGCACATGGGATTAGAGACCCATTTCCACATGAAAATTTACCTCTGGCTTTTCCTGACTTTTGGGTACTTAACTGTGCAGTCTTCATGTTTTCTTAACTTGGTGTTTTTACATTTTTTGAGTGGAATGTTTATTTGTGCTGGAGACAGATAATGATCAAACATCTGCCTGTGGATACACACAACATGTACCAGCCAACTGCTTGCAGGCTTCGCCAGGGGAGGAACACCCAGTTTTTGGGACCAGAAACACCAGCCCCTACTCAACCACAATGCCTACTTTTTCATAAATAGGCTATAGAATATATTCCTTCCAGCAGAGGGCAGTGGAATGGTAGAGGTACATATATAAAACAGTATTTTAATGTAATTTAAGAGAGAAAATTCAAATATTCATTGAAAAAAAAATGAAATTAAATAGACGGTAAGCAAGAGATACCATTTACAATGCCCTTCAGGCATAATGTGATTTTGCTTTGGCTTTATTCCAAGAAATACAGAGGAGACCTTTTGGTTAACAATGGTATGCCATTATGAAAAACGCTCTAGTGCTTAAGAATTAATAAAATGTGAATTTCTGAACTAGAAAAAAATGTATTCTGAATGCCTTAATCACAAAAAGTCTTATTTTTGTGTGGCCCAGTTTAAGGCGCATCTTTTTGACAAATACTTTTTCTCTTAAGGGAAAGATTAGATTAGTATTTTCTGTCAAAAGAATAGAACCCATTAAGATTTTGGCCACAGTGTTCTTTCTAATAAAAAACTATGCAGACACACAAAGGAGGCATGTCTTTAAGTACTTATGGTGAGATATGATGTTCCTTTTCAGACTTCTGACCTTTGCAAAGCTGAAAATGCTCTCAAACCTGTAAGACCCTTTGGCAGGTTGGAAATCACATGGCTTGAGACTGCAGTTGCATGGTTGTGAATAAGTAAGACTCAAAGCCTTTATTGATAGCTATGAATTAGCTTTTTTCATTGCGTTTTTGTGTAGAATATCCACTCTGAGAGTTTGATGCTTGGCGTCTGAAGCTTAGCAGCTTTGGCGGTATATACCTAGAGCCAGAGGCAAATGCTAAATGAACGTGCTTCTTGCTCTCATGCAGGCTGAGCTTCTGTTCTCTTAGAGCTTCCTCTAGAACTCTCTTAAAATGAAACTGCTCCTTCTTATAGGAGCAGTTAAAGCAAAAGAACAGCAGAATTTTCAGTGCAATTGAGAGCAGCATTCAAGTAAAGCAGTGCCACAACCAATACCAGTATTTGACGGGAATGCTTGAAAAGAAAATAAACATAACAGCTGATTGAATCCTCATTTTCTCATCTCTCTTCTAGATTACAGGTGTCTGATTTAATGTCCATTTAACATGGTTTCTAAAACCAGAATCCACTTTTCTTAAACACTTTTTATTGACTAAATTTAATCCAGGCAGTTAGTGCAGTAAAATCTTCTAGATAATACAATCATCCTGGGAAAAAAAAAAAAAAAACCAAACCTGAAGAAGGAAGAGGGGTAGCAAAAAATAAGAACCTTTAATCTGAAGTAAAACGGTATGTTGGCATGACATTGAATTATCTGTTTTTTCCCTAGGTCCGTATCATACAGAATAACTGTATTCCACATCCTCATTACTGCTCAGCTGAATCGGTTGCTAGTTTAGGGTGACACACATTGTTGATCTATTCCTGAAATGGTATAACTCCGAAGACTACTTTCTAAATATGCTATGATGTCATTTTACACTATAATTTCCTCTAGAATTAATCAACATGAAACGGTTTTTCATGGGTTTGCATGGTTGTCTTTTGCACCTTTTTTAAAGTGTGTGAATGCATTTTATATTTTCATAATATTTTATAACCTTTTTCTATTTCCTTGCATTTGTGCAAAAGAGATGGATGGCAATGAATAATCAGGGTCGGGAAAAAGATACTAAGTGAGTTCTAGATTTGACTGTAAAATTCTAGCTGTGTATATGCCAGGTTCTGAGCTAAACTCATGAAATGCATTTCAGATTTGAGATATTACCGGTAAGCAAAGAATCAAATTTCCAATTCCAGCTATTTACTTTATATAAACATCCTGGCTGCAAATTAACCACAAAAATGTTGGATGAAATCATATTCTTCATCTAAATTTACAGTGAATATCTAGCCAAAAGAAGTATGTTGTTCTTTACTGGTGCGTCTCAAAACTCTCGGTGAGTTTTCAGTCTGTGTTTTTCTGTTTTGTTTGCCTTATATTTTCAGCTATCCATAAACATCAGCCTTTGATGTATATCAGCCTTTCTACTAAGGTAGATCTGGAGCAATAGATTGAGCCTCCTATTAAGTAAATAAATCTGCTCTTAACTTCCAGAATTATAAATAACATCAGGAATGTCAGGGCAACCTTGGGGGTAAGCCAAGTCTCAGCACAGCTATGACCTCGCATGTCAGCATCTTAGCCTTTATCAGTGTTTGATTTGTGTACGACATGGAATTTCTTGGGGTTTAACGTTAATTTAATTTTATTTCTTTTTGCTACATATTAGGAAAATTTTTAAAATAACAAATATTTCCAGGCTGCATAAGGTTTCCTAGGAAGTTTGCTTGGTAGGTCTCTGACAGATTCTTAATAAAAAGAATTACACCAATTTACTCTGGTACAAGGTAAACACCGTAGCCATATTGTAAGCTTCTGTGAGCTGAAGCCAGTGTGCTCGCTGTAAAAGTTTATCTTCTCTGACCCACCACATAAAACACAGAGCCAGGAAAAAAGCTTTGCTTGTATGCAGAGCAGTGAATAATGACAGTTTTGTAGGAACTAATCCTCTTCCCACTGCAGTTCTGTACTTCAATTAAGTGTTCTTTAATGAATGTCTAATTTTAAACATGCAATTAGTCAGAGTGAGAACAATAGACCTACCTGTGCTTAATTTCCTCAATGTGTCAAAGCTGTACTGACTTCAGCAGAAGTATAATCAAGTTTCTACAGTTCAGTAGTTACTAGATAAAGGCTAACTTAGGTCCTCAATAAAAGACTGAATTCAACTTTTCTTTTACAGTTCACTAAGGTTTTCTGAATACCTTTTATTAGGTATGTGTTCACTCACGTTGCTGTTGGACTTTGTTAAAAACTGGGCCAGCAGCACCAAGATGCTTCTCCCAATATCTCTACTGAGTTCAATTATTCCAAGTAGTAGAAATCACACTGCTTTAATTTTACAGGTCTTGAGGTTTTTCTGAACCAAGGCACTAATTTTTGAGGCAAGTATATCAGTAGTATTTTAAAAGCCCACAGCTAGAAGTATATAACATCATTCTGTCTTTGATTTTTGTCATTGTTGATCTAATTTCAGTCACTTCTGATAGTATATAAGGTTTTTTTACCTGCTGTGTCCACTTTATGATTACAACATAGGTACTCTTGCTGGGAATATGTAGGGACTGGAAATACTGCCCAATCATCAAATTCTTGTGTGTCAACAGCAATATGAATTCAAGGTGACATCCAGAGAAGTTCAAGAAGCTATTCAGAGGATGTTTTGGTTTCTATGTCAAAATTCTGTCTTGTGAAGAGGATCATTTTTTCTTCAGTTACATTAAGTAGCAATACCTGCTTCACATACTGGGTTTCAGTCTAGACCTCTGGTTGTACCATGTTTGCCAAAATTCACCGTCTGAGTCTCAAGTTTAGATTTCTAAATCCTAATAAGGGTACTTACATAATTAACCTATGAATGCCAAGAATTTACGGACACGAAGAAACTTGTTTTTTAATAAACTTCCCTCTCATGACTGCTGAAGGACTCATTAAAGACAGAGAATTCTTAATTCAGCATGATTGACATGCCTATAACGTGATAGATCCTGAAGCAGGATCTATAGAACAAATTTCTAGAAACTGTTGTGTAAAGATACATTAGCCTCTGAAAATTTAGCCATGCAATGGCTCTGCTGTTGTTACCTGGCAGCACAGTGATGCTATTTACCAAAGTATTTTCCGACGCTATGTGCATAAGCTAAAGAATCTGCTTATGTTTTGAATTATACACATGTGGTTTAGCTTTACCTTTGGTTTTTCTGATTGTCATAGGTCCAATTAACGGAAGGGAAAATGCTGCTTATATTCTCTTCAATATATTACACTTTCTACCATTTTAGCTCAGATGGGAACTAGAGGAAATATTATCTTCTGTTATCTTTTAATTTTATGCAAATTCACTGAAGTTAAAATCGTAGGAGACTTCATTACAGTGAACATTTTTCCAGTACTTTCACAGCATTTTCTTTTCTCAGGCTCGGCCTAAAGGTGAATTTGTGTAGAATCCGTTCAGCTATACACACTCTGAGTTATCAAAATGTAAAAAGCATGTTTCCTTCAATGAGGGAAGTATTCCTTTGCTTTTCTTTCTGTCACTCCCTCCCCCATCCCTTATTCCTTCAACATACATGTTCAGGGAGTAACTTGAAATGTTTGTGTGTCCTATACACAATATTTATTGAGAAATACATGTTTTCAGCTGTGTGAAAGGGAAAAGGTGGAAAACCTTGGAAGTTAACAAGAGTAAGAATGTATCAGATGGTATACATATCTGTGTGGGCAAGCAACCAAGAGAAGATGTATTTTCTGTGTAATATTTGTAGTAGTAAAACTTAAATGCACAAATGTTTGCCTAAAGATATGCTTAAAAAGTGAATTACTATGAAAGAAGTAAATGTACTTAACATTTCAGACTGTTCTTTTAGGCCGTTCCCTAAAGAGTATGTAGCTCTCTCTTGGTTTGCATGTGGCTCCCAGCAATAGCACTACTCAAGGAAGATGCCAAGATAGACATCACACTGAGTGGCAAATATTTTTGCAGGTTGTCCCGGGGTCTTGGTCCCATTCAAATCCAGATGCCCAAGATTTCCTCCTGTAGAAAACAATACTGCTGAAGACAGTTGCTGAACACCTCACTATCGCACCACTCTGGGACCAGGATACAACTAGAGCATACACCAAGATCTGAGATCTCAGCTGTGCAGCACAGGCTACACTCAGGCCTCCATTTGCATTTCTGCCTTGGCTTTGGCACTTGCTTTCTGATAGCACACGTCCAGTAGAGCACAGGTTTCCAAATTTACCTCAGCATATTTGGCTTCCCAAAGCAGTACAAGGCTTTCCCAGTCTCCAACAAGACGTACATGAATGAAGAAAGCATGCTGTTTTGTATTGTAGGTGGTTGTTCAGGTATAAGTAAAGCAAGGGTGAGATTCGGTCAGATCAGAAATATAGCATTTCATGCTAGTTTTACACATACTTGTCTGACTATACCTGGTCATGCCTGGCAGCCATTTATTCACTTAATCTGGTTATTTTTTCCCCATGTGTTTTGATTTTGCCACCTAGCTCAGCAGAAAGGAGGAATTTGACCATAGAGCAGCCCATGCAAAGACAAAAATGACAAAGAAAGAAGAAAGGGAAAATCCAGCAAAGTGTTACTTTGCAACATGCCCTTTCCCTGGGAAGATGAGAAGCTGCATTGCAGCCATTGTTTGTTGTGGAGAAAGCACAAGCAGGGTGCAGAGGTTCAGTGCTGGAGCATCGACTAATGGGGCAAAATGTCTGCACCATAGGTGTCAAACCCCAGAAGTGCGACCAATTGTGTGTGCTGTTGCTGCATGCGTTGAAGCGGTGATGAGGTTCGTTCTCCTTCAGTTGGATGCTTCAAACAGTGGAGCTAACTCAGCACAGGCAGAGCAGCTGAACATGAAGCAACATCCTTAGTGCGTTGTGGCCTAGTAGATTGTACAGCAAACTAGGTTATTTGCCCACCTACTTTTCCTGCATATTAAATGAAGGATAATGAGTAATTAGTTGTGGTCTGTTTGGAAAAAAAATGAGTTGTTTGTTCAGCACTTTGAAATCATAATTCAATATATGCTACAAATGTGGTGTGCCACCTACAGCTTCACTTAATAGAGAACAGCATTGGACAGGGAAAAAAGGTGTCTCTCCCTGGCTCTTACAGAACCTGGTAATGGGGGTGATTCCTTGGTCTTTGTTTTGAGAACAAATATGATGCAAGGGGGCTTATTCACCACCTTCTGGGGACAAAGTGAGTAAAAACTAAATTAAGCAAGAGGAAGGTAGAAACTATGGTTGCCTGGATCACTTTGACTTCCATGGAGATGACTATTCAGTTAGCAAGTGACACAAGTATTTTCTTTGGCACTCCAAGGTTGTCTCCAGGCACATCAAGCTGATGTTTTCAGACAAGCCTTTAAAAACAAAATTTGTCTCTTTATGGAGCTCTTTCTTAGGGTTTCTTCAAATGCTGGCTTTAGAATCTGAGACTCCAAGTGAGATTCATTTCTCTAGCTTACACTAATGGACAAAACAAGCCAGTGTATTCCCTGAGGTAGCTTACAGCAGCTTTCAGGGCTCCCTGATTCAGTGGTCTCCTTGAGCCTTTTTAGAGGTACAGCATTTCTGAGCTCTGTTCAGCCCTGCACTGCTCCCTGTTTCTAGTAGTCTCCTTTTCCTCCACTTCAGGGATCTTCCCAGGGATGCTCTGGAAACAGGGAAGATTTACTACTTGTAGGACTGCAGCTGCTTCCAAGAGGCACCTCAAAAAAAAGGTGAATTATGTTCCCTGCTTTCACTATTTGCAGCACTGTCTAACTGTTTATACTGGTGTAAAAAGTTCTGTTCAACAACTGATAAATCCTAACGAATCCATGCATCAGTATTTTTAAGATACAGTCACAAGAAGCTGTGGTTAGGTTTCCATTTTCAGGATTAACCCTGCCTTTTTGTTTGTTGCCATAAGCATAACACTCCAACTCAAGGAGTTAAACCAATCTTTACAGTGAATCTAGAGCATACACTGATCTATGTGATTTTGAGATTATAATTCTGAAATTTTTTTTCTCTTTGGCTTGCAATAATGTATGTGCTTGGAGGAAGGGTGACCGAGGTGGAAATTCACTTACATTCAGTACACCACACCTTTCCCAAAATACGTGGATGACTATTACAATACTGTAGTTACCCATAACAGAGACAGAAAGAGGGAGAAAGAGCGAGAGTGCTTTTTTCTTGTAATGAATATTAGTCATTTTACTTCCAAAAATTCCTCGTGAGTTCAGTAGACACAGTTTTATTTATAGTTTATTTTAGCTTTATCTTTTACACCATGTGACCTACACTAAAAGGACACCAGCAATCTTCACAGCAAAATGGAAGGAATAAGGAGAGACTGGTTATGCAGGAACAGCTGCCTGTTTTCAGCAGCATCACTTGAGAGTTTTTCACATTCTCCTTCTCCGCCTCTCCCCAAATGTTCAGCCTGCTGTGTGCAAGCTGGGTGTTTACAGTTCAGGACTATGGAGGAGGAGGAAATATTTTGCCTATTGTTCAGTGACGTCAATGGCTTCGCTCCCAGTCACTTGAGGGACGCTGGTGCTTAGCAAATGTCAGTACACTGCTGCTACTGCATGTGCCTTATAGCCTGCTTGCAGGAATTTAAGGTCTCTCCTTCAAGATAGATCCAGTTGGTAGATGAGACGGTGAAAGGCAAAGAGCAATAGCCATGGAAAGCTGTTCTGCTGCTTTTTGCATGGCAAAGCATTACACGCTAGTTTTTATTGTGGCGTTAATATGGTATATTTATTAGCATTAAATGCTGAATTTAGTATAAAACTGTCTTTTATTCTGCACCAAGTTCTTCCCTCTCACACCCTCTTCCTCTATATGAAATCAAGGTTCTAAAAATAACACAGAAGACACTGACAATTTTATAATTAATCAGGATAAATAGTTAACTCAAGATCTGACTGTATTCAGTGTTTTTCTGATGTGCTCTGATCATGTATTTTGTTACCAGATATTGATAACTGAATTGCAAATGTATTTTGCTGAAGATTTTTTAAGCTCAGGACTGATTTTTTTTTTTTTAAATGCATGTTTTGTGAAAGTATGCTACAACTGATGTTCCTAAAGGGACTGCAGTTGGAAAGCCATGCTTCAACCACTTTATTTGCATTAAAACACATTTCAAATTATTTTTGGCAAACTTTGATGTCTATATTTGTGATTGAAAAATGGATATCTGCAGCCTTTGTGTATGCGTGCAGGAAACTGGGTTTTTAGAAAACACTGAGAAATTATTCCTTGGTGTCAGTGCTTTATGTTAATTTTTTGTAGTTGAAATTGAAGAGGTTGGTTTCAAAAAAATTATCCATAATATGTCTGGATAGAGCTGTGACTCTGGATGGGACGAGAAGTTCAGCCTACTAACTATCTTGATGTGAGACCCCAGATTTGTTTCATAAGAATGAAATAAGCACCGTGAAAACTTCAAGTATTTTGAGGGTTTATTAAAGCTTATGGTAGAGTGTAGCACTATACCGGTACTTTCAGATAAAGGGAGAACATAAATTGGTGTTGCCGTTTTGTAGGGCAAAAATGGGAAGGCTAAGAGCAAACAACAGTGAATACAGAGACTAGCACTGAGGTTATACTGGGAAATAAAAGGGTGAGACAAACTAGTATCAGTGCCTTGTAGGTCGTGACTTAACCACCGATCATCATCCATTGCCTACAGGGATATACAGAGTCACAGAAAAGAGGCTGTAAGTAGCCTGGCTTTCTGCGCTGAGAAATAACTTATAGATGGTTTGAGCTGATATGAACTTAAATCTTTAAGTTGCTCATATGTATGAATCATTCACCGATCAACAGAAGAGGGCCTTACCCCATAACACTTCCACACTGAAAGCAGTAAGAATTTTGCTTGTAGACGAATGAAGAATGAAAACAAATTTTTTTAATAATGTCTATTCCAAAAATGTCAAAAGAACATGAGATCTCAGAAAAGATGCTCAAAGACAACACTGAAGTAGAGATTTCCCATAATTTGGCTTACTTCTGCATACGATTTATAGTAAGTCTTCAATTATAGGATCACATGATTCCTTCTTTTACTTCTTCTACAAAGTGGTTAATTTTTCTTCCAACCAGCCTGGACCTCAGCAAGGGGAAGAGGCTAAGAATGCAGCTCTTTTCCTTGAGCTCAGTCCTAGAGTCTGGTCCTACAACAGTCTGCAGAAATTCAGGAAAAGTCTGCGTTGCTTTGAGTACGCTTAACGCAGGCAGAAGTTCAGAAACTTAAGTTAAAGAGCTCTGTCAAGGCTATTTTAAACATACACGAACTACAATTTTTCACAGGTTTACAGCTTGTCTAGTTGAAGTGGTCTTTCTTGAGCAATAAAAAGACACCAAGAGAATTAATCTACCATCTTCATTTCAAAGCGTGGAGGCCAAAAAGATTCTGAACAAAGCTGCTGTAAGAACTTTTAAATACAGGAAAGAGACCATTTGGTTTCCCATATAATTTTATTACTTAAAAACTCAGCCCAGAGATGATACTCAGCAGGGAGAATTTCAGCCCAAACACTTAAAGTTGGAGAGATTATGACAAAGAAAGTGTTAAAAAGCCAGACTGCATACTGTATTACTGAAGTTAGGGTTTAAAAGGCTGAGATAGATACAAGCACAGATGATGTAGGGTAAGGGAGGAGAGTTTAGAGTCTCTCAGAGTTTAGGTATAAATCAGGATGGAATGTAAGGAAGGGCTTTTTCCTGTCCTCTTGGTTAGAATAATACTTTCAGAATGGTAGATGATAGAATAACTAAGAACAAGTGTTTGGACAAGTTTTCTTCTCAGTTCCTGGACGTGGAAATATTGCCCAAAGCATCACTTCTAAAAAAAATAGTCTCCTGAGGTCTTTATTATCTGGGTATAGAGTTTAACTGCATTTTTGTTCAGCTGTAGGTGTCGTATTTTGTTTATACAACAATTTTGTGCTCAAGATAGGGGAAAAGAAGGCGGGGGGGAGGGGCATGGTTGTTTCATTTTTATGCCAGAATCCTTGCAAAAGATCAGACTTGCAATATTGTTTTCTTTTGTCAAACAACATCTTTTCCCATAAGATTTACAGCTCCAGTTACATGTAGTAGGTAGTACGAATGGGGGTTTTTATATACATGAATTTATAGGAGCAAATATTTTCTGGAAAAAATTTATATACCTGCTTTATTTGTTTGCTTGCACAATCTAAATCACCACACTTTTGACTTTCTCAGATTCCAGGTGTTTTGGTTTTTCTTCATTGATGTATACTGTGTTTTTAAGTAGCACACAACTGCAGAATATGCCCAACAGACAACTGTCAGAAAAGGGGGTGTCAAGCCACCCAGACCAGAATCCTTCTTCAAGACGATAATCAAAAGATCAAATACAATTTATTTTTTCTGATTTACTGTACTGGGTGTGGTCAAGACGATAAATACCTGGCAAGATTTCCAAGTATTCTGGGAAATCTGTTTCAAATCAGTGTTGAATGTTGGCTTCACCATCTGACTACAGAGTAAGGGAAGCCTGTTGTAGTTTCACTGCTGTTATTCCAATCACTCTGTAATCTTTCAAAATGAAAACAACTTGTTAAAGGTAGATTTGTCAGCATCTATCGAGGGGTCCGTATTGGGACCAGTACTGTTTAATGTCTTCATCAACGACATAGACAATGGGATCAAGTGCATCCTCAGCAAGTTTGTTGAGACGACACCAAGCTGAGTGGTGCGGCTGACACGCCTGAGCGATGGGATGCCATCCAGAGGGACCTGGACAAGCTCAAGAAGTGGGCCCGTGTGAACCTCACGAGATTGAACAAGGCCACATACAAGGTCCTGCACCTGGGTCGGGGCAACCCCTGGCATCAATACAGGCTGAGGGATGAAGGGATTGAAAGCAGCCCTGCTGAGAAGGACTTGGGAGTGCTGGTGGATGAAAAGCTGGACATGAGCCAGCAGTGTGCACTCGCAGCCCAGAAGGCCAACCGTGTCCTGGGCTGCATCAGAAGAAGCGTGGCCAGCAGGACGAGGGAGGTGATTCTGCCCCTCTACTCTGCTCTGGTGAGACCCCACCTGGAGTATTGCGTCCAGCTCTGGAGCCCTCAGCACAGGAAAGACATGGACCTGTTGGAGTGGGTCCACGAAAATGATCCGGGGGATGAAATGCCTCTCCTATGAAGAAAGGCTGAGACAGTTGGGGTTGTTCAGCTTGGAGAAGGGAAGGCTTCAGGGAGACCTTATTGCAGCCTTTCAGTACTTAAAGGGGGCTTATAAGAAAGATGGGGACAAACTTTTTAGCAGGGCTTTTTGCAACAGGACAAGGGGGAATGGTTTTAAACTAAAAGAGGGTGGATTTAGACTAGCTATAAGGAAGAAATTTTTTACAATGAGAGTGGTGAAACACTGGAACAGGTTGCCCAGAGAAGTGGTAGATACCTCATCCCTGGAAACATTCAAGGTCAGGTTGGACGGGGCTCTGAGCAACGTGATCTAGTTGAAGATGTCCCTGCCCACGGCAGGGGGGTTGGACTAGATGACCTTCCAACCTTCCAACCCTTCCAACCCAAACTATTCTATGATTCTATAATACTAACTCAAAACAAATAATCTTTTTGTAGACCAAAGGCTCACCTTTCTTTTTTCTATATAGTCATCTTACCTCATGGATAGTTCTCAGTTTTGGACAGAAATAGGAGATAGGAGATTAAAAGGCTTTCTGAATTTGAATCACCACTGTATTACCATTACCACAGTCCCCCAGTAATTGTTTCCTGATTTTTCAGGAACAGCTCATCATCTAATGAGAAGGAATGTAGTGTTATAGATTATGAAACATAACATAGATCATAAAATGTAATACTTAGTCTTCCCTAGAGGCTTTTACACAGATGCATCTATATATAAATATCAAATTAATGTAAAATATACCATATCAAATTATCATAAAATACTGCTATGATATATGTAGTTATAATTATCTTCCTCTTACAGGCAGGGACTCTAAGTCCCAAGAGACCAAAGCCCAAACTATGCTTTGCATTTAGAAATCTTTTCATAACAGACATGTACAAAGACACATCCAAAATTATTAGTATAAATAGGAAACAAGTGAATGTTGAAATACTCTTCACTTAACCTTGATTTGTTGTCCCCCACTAACCTGTAAACAGACATCTTTCTGCCTTCACCTTCTAAAGGGGTTTCTAAATCAAGCTTACATTTCCTTTACTTGTCTTAAAGATTTTTTTCTAACAGCATCAAATGGCTCTTTGCCAGATCTCAACTGTAACAGGGAAGAGACCTGTCATCACCCATAGGAAAACAATGAATTGTGTCTAGCCAGAAAATGAAGTGAGCACTTTCTTCACATAATAAACTAGTTCTTGGCAGAGCTAGTTTTTCAAATAGACAATGTAGAAAGAAGAATATGTCATGAATTCTGTTGTTATGATAACACTGTACCCTGTATACCAGCTATATGAGTTTTTGGAAGCAAAATCTATTGCAAGTCTTTCGGAAAAAAAAAAAAGAAAAAAACCCTATTACATCACTTTCTGCATCAGTGGGGGTGGGTAGGGACAGAAATGAAGAGAGGGAGTTTCGTTTCCTCCCTCCTTCCCTCCCTCCCTCTGCCTCCTTCACCTTCCTTCCCCTCCCTTCTCCCCTCCCTCCCCTTCCAGCACGACACCTGTCTAGTGCTGTTCCTTTATGTACTTGGCTCTTTCATTTTAAACTACAGCAAAACCATTAAGAAAATCCATTTTAAAATAACATATAATGGCTAGCTCAATTAGTTGTTAGGATAATATTCATATTGTTAGAAAAATAATTTTGAAGTATATGAAACATATGAAACGTGAAAATCTCTTCCGTTGGCAACGCTGTTTAGTTAGGTGGTTGCTTTGGTGGTTCCTGTGATTGTAGCCCATGTTTTGGAGAAAATCTGAGAGCGTGGCATTATATTCATTACAGTATTTACCTATATCCTCCTCTTGATCTGTTGTAATGGCCTGGGCTTTACTCTTCAGGTCCCTTGAGAATTGCTTTAGGGTAGTTGTTTCCAAGAAGATTTTTTGTGAGCTCCACTACACCACATGTAGTGATGGCTCACAGACTGGACTTGCCAGGAAAGCAGAGGACCATTCTAAGGTGGGCATTTCTCTCGCTTGGGCTCAGACTGAAGACAAGCTTTGCCCTTCAGGCAGAAAGCATATTGTTACACAACAATTTCTTCAGTAAGAGAGTGGTCGCTAAGGAATAAGCAGCTAGCTATTTTCATGAAAATCAAATGGAAATGAAATTAAAAAATAGTGAACCTCTTCAAATAAAGGACGACAATACATACAGTCCTTATGGGGAGAAATAATGCCACTATTTAATGTCATATATGATCCTTAAACAAACGTTATCATAGGTTATTAACATTAAATATATTTACAATAGTGTCTCAGATCTTCTGGGAGTCCCACTGTATTTTACAGACTATTTCTCAATCACAACTGCAATGCAGTGGGTGGAACATTACAGCTTTCTGCATCCAAAAAGGTACACAGAAGCTTTCAGCAGAATGCTGTGCGCAAGAAGGACAAAAAAACCAAGGTAGCAATCAAATTGGAAGCTGGCAAGGAAATATCGAGGGGAAAGGGAATAAAATATGCTTTTTAATTTCTAAATAGTAAGATGTAGTTTCATTTCTCCTCTACAAGATAGCAGCATGTCAGCATGACATGCAA
Source organism: Fulmarus glacialis (assembly GCF_000690835.1). Lineage (NCBI taxonomy): Eukaryota > Metazoa > Chordata > Aves > Procellariiformes > Procellariidae > Fulmarus > Fulmarus glacialis. The sequence goes on along the minus strand of NW_009226198.1, from coordinate 130,670 downwards.
GTTTCATGTCAGCATACTAGCCAGGGGATCTTCAAGTAGCTGGGTTATTTTTTGAAAGAGATAAAAGGAGACTGGAGGAGGGGAAATTTGGCACATTGTTAATCCAGAAAAAAGTTTGGGAGAATGGTGCACGTTGGAAAGTACCTCCCCAACTTTCCAGGATAGCATGGGGAATGGGATAAACACCAGATGCAACACAGAGGGGGGAAACTAATCCCTGGAGGGAATGGTGTCACTTGATACTTGGAGGGGGTAACTGGTCCAGAAGGGAGAGAGCAGGGAGGAATAAGACACAATGCCACATACGAGAAGCTGTTGGAGTTTGGGTCTACCACGTGGCGAGAAGACTTGCTAGAGCATAGGGACGGGGAAGGATCTTATGTCGCAGGTAGGGAAGTTTATCACAAGAAAGGGTGTGACTCCAGACTTGGTGTAGGAAATGTCCCCTAATACAGAAATGGGTGCCGACCTTTGTGTCCAGGCTCAGCCTGGTTTGAGTGATGAGACCACTGTCAGCATGATGGAAACTCAACTTTGGAGGGACAAAAAGTTACCCCAATTTTGTGACTGGTTGGGACTCTGCTCTGTCAATTGTGGCATGAGTGGTCAATGACAGGCTGCAATGCTGAACCACTTGGAGATGCCAGAAGCCTAAGAAGTGGAACGATGCCACGCTAAAGAGCAGATATACATACAATCCCAAAGCTGGGGCACCTTTTCCCCTCACATTCCCAAAGCTGCATGCAAGGATTGCACTGGGAATTGTGAGATGGCTACGCCATCTATGCCAGATGTAGCATGTTAGCTGAATAAATCTCTACTGGCCATCATTTAACCTCTTTCCATAAAACAATAGATAATGCAGCTCTCATGTTAACAGGATGAAAATTTTATGTCAGCCTCTTTACCTGCCATTCTAAGCTTAATTCAGCAATGGTCCAAAGGAGAGAGGAACCATAAACTGCCAAGTGCTGTAATCTCAGTAATTTACAGCCATTTTTAAATTTTATTTTTCTTTACAGAGATTTTTATCAGTTTTCTGTTTCTTGTAAATGTTTTTGTAGCATTTACTACTATAGAAGTAGTACTAGCAGCAATAATATTTGTATTATACTAGTGCCCAAAACTCCAGTGGGGGTTGGGATATGTGTAAATACCAAAAAAACCTCACATGATCTTTGCCCTGAGGAATTTACATACTGAATCTTGCTGCAGCTAAATTATGTTTCATGCATTCTCCTAAACCAAAATGCTCAATAACGAGCAAAGGAGTTATCCTGTAATTACAGCAGGATTCCTGTAGTGCTTCACTCTCTTTCTCAACTCTTTTTCTCCTGTTCATTTATCGTCTGCAGTTGAATTACATTGCTTTTTCACACCATCCAAAGAACAGGTAGGATTCTCTTGCCACATAGAACAGCACAGAAGAACATTTTTTTTTCTGTGTGAAAGCTCTTTTCCCTGAGTGGTGAATGAAAAAATTCTTAAACAGCACTTTTAATTTGTTTCCTACACACATGACACACTGCTGTATCTTGATAGCCTAACATGGGAATTGGCACAGGAATACTTTGTTCTATTCCCTTTGGCAAGTTATTGTCTTTGAATATTAACTTATTTTCCTATGGAAGGATGGCTAGGTAAGAAGCACCCCTAAAACAGCAACTCTGTTATGAAACATTATTTCACACAGGATCTTTATGCAGGTTTTTTACGTGGGAAGCCAGGCTATGGTGTATAAGCCTGCCAGGCTCTCACAGAGGATTAGCATGGCTGTCACAGTGTGTAGAAAAGATTGCTGAACTATGTCAACATGAACAGTACATCAGTCCTCCTGCCTCCTAAACTGCCACATAATCAATATTCTCCCAGTCCCCTCTTCCTTTTCTGACGGCCATTTAAGGCAGCACTGTCTGCTCAGCTAAGATGTCTGCTGCTTCCCTTTGGGGACTTTAACAAGGTGCATCAGGATGATTTTCTCTGGATAATTGAACTCTTATCTTACTGTATCTACTTGTGGTGAATGTGTGAGTGGCACAATTTTTCTGCACCTCCCATCAGTATTTGTGATTGAAGAAAGGACAAGAATGAGGCAGGGTAAAGATGAAATTTCACAGACCTATAATGAGTGTTCAAGAAAGGGAGAAGAATCTCTGCCATTTCACTTCATTTCTCTTGGTGCTCTGGAGAGGCAGCAGAAGTGAATGATGCTGGTGGGCAAATATCCATTCGAGTGCATCCACGTGCAGGAATTTAGGCATAGTGGACAGGTACTGCGGTCTAACCTTAAGCTGTACGAGAACTGCACTGTTCCAGCTCCGGGAGAGGCACAAGGCTGGACAGCATTCTCATGGCAAGACCAGCCAAAGGAGGGAAGAAAAGCTACACCTACAGCAGATGAACTAAATGGATGAGTTCTATAGCTGTTACATTTTAACAAGGATCATGTACTTAAATTTTCTTTGAATGCCCATCCAAAAATCAGCATGCCCTTGGCGGTACCTTGCAGCAGGATTTGTTTCTGAAAACACCCTTAATCCCTAGTGAGATTGATTTGATTCTGAGTTAAATATGAAGGGTCCTAGGATCATACAAAATACTTCAGCTGTTTAATATAATTAGGATTCCCTGCGCTTCTTCAGCTGGATATGTTTTTCTGTATTTTTGATTTTACTGGTACGTAGGTGGTAGGTAGACTTTCTGACACCATTAATTCAATGGCTTTCTCTAATCCTACAGGTGTACATGTTGCATTTCCAAAACAAGTAAAGTATTTCTACATGTATGCACTAGTAGTGTTTTTTTAAGTTGCTCTCTGAAATATGTGTGGATAGACTATTGTCATAGCTGTCTTTATTACAAATCTTTTTTGACAGCAAAAGTCCAAAGGAAGTATGACTGGACAACACTTTGACTTGTTAAGCATGTACAAATTTGTTTGGTTGCTATGACAAATGCTCCAAAGCCACATGCAATGCTGAGCTCTCATAGTACAAATGATAGAGGGCAAGGTTGAATAAAATGAAGGAAGTGTTTATTGGTCTTCAGTGTCTTTCCAAAGCAGCCTACCCTCACTTTGCCTGTTTTCTCCATCCTCTAAGATTTCTTCATCTGACCACTGTGGAACAAAACTGGAAAATGTCTAGTGTGTAATACAGAATGAGCCAATATAAATTTAAGTTAATGCATAAAACCAGGCGTGCTGTCCTGTCTCTCCCCACAACCTGCTGCTTTTTCTTTCCAGTACTGCTGGAGGAAGAATTTTGTTCGTCTGAGACATTTTTTGGGCCATTCCCATTTCAAAGTACGGAGTGTATCTTTTCTAATAGTCAAGTGAGTCAACTAAGAAATTTTAGAAAGAGACTGAAGACCAATTTACATATTCACATTCTCAATAAACACAAGGTTGTCATATTAATAGAAGCTGGAGAAAAAATCCAGTAGCTTCATTTAGAAAGAAGGTGGCCCATGACTTCAAATGAAAGTAAGTTGAGGAAAATTGGCTTTCTAGGAGGCGAAGTTAAATATGCAGTAGAAATCCTTCACAGTGAGCAGATATAGCCTTTGTGTGTAAAAAGCATGGTGCTAAGGAAAACAAACCAAAAAACCAACAAGTCATCAGGTCTATAAGGTTCAAATATTTCAAAACTTGCAGACCGAGTTGGCAGTTGCTGTTCATAAGGTAATTCAAGAGTGGAATATCATATGGTGTTAACTGTCAGGACTGAAATGCTTTGGTAGCAATGTGTGTGGGAAGCCTGCACAGAGCCTGCTTGCAATGTGCCTAACAACCAAAATTGTTTTGCATTACATTCACCCGCAAATTGAAAATATATGCAATATTTATTCTAGTATAGTTTTTGGCATAGTTTACACCTCTAACACTTTGAACAATTTAAGCAAGCCTGGGGATCTTATCGAGGGCAGTAAATTAGAACATTTTGTTTGTAGAAAAAGGATTTGCTGTACTCCACTGCAAAAGCCAAGCCAAAGTTGAACTATGTCCTTTAAAAAACAAAATAAAACCTTTTCATAAGATAAACTGTCTCCATCTAGAAAATAGTTAAATAATGACCTTATTGACAGCAGCTGAACAAACTTGCCATAGAAAAATGTGTCATTTTCAATGCATTTGGATTAAGGTTTTTTCCCCCATTTTATTATATTATATAAATATATTTCTATAATGTATACAGACCCTCACTGGCATTTGAAAAAACAAACACAAATCTTGGAAACATTTTATAACGATTTCAAGTTTTTCAGAAGTTTACTTTTACAAAATCCTGAAGTACATATGAACGTTTCTGTCCCTTTAAAATAATATGTATATAGAGGTACAGACTATGTTTTACACTGTGAAAATAAAAAAGATGTTTGCATGACTAAAACCTTCTTGCAGTTTGGGTGGACATGGCCATTTGAAACTATTGACAACAAGCACTGCAAGCTACAGAAATCTTCAGTGAGGCTTTTAAAACAAGGAAATTAAGTTCAGCCTACTTCTGAAATAATTCACTGAGGCCCTTTGGCGCTATCACAGAAATAGCTTTTTTCTCCTCTACTTTTTGTCCAAGCTGTTGTCTATCTTCTTTCTGCTGTAATTTACATTACTGCTATTCTTTGATGTGTTGATTTTTATGAAGCCCCTGTGAGATAAAGAAATACTTTTATAACCTCATTATAAGGGAACAGAAGCATCGTAGAGCCAGGCTTCTTGCTGAGTTTTTACAATATGTTTTGTAGTAGATCAGCAGGTTCACTCAGCATCAACTAAATCCCAAATGGAGTAAGTCAAACATTGCACCATTTAGGGTAATTTAAGGAAAAAGCCCTGTTTTTTTCAGGAATACATAAAACTTTCTCATTCAAAACTTTCTTTGGCCAAAGGTACTATGATTTTGTAGTAAAACAACAAAAAAAAACGCAACAAAAAATGAAAAAACCACAACTAAAAACTACAGCTCAAACAGAAATCATCACTTTCGTAGTATAAATTGGTCATCCATAAAGTTACAATTCAGAGCAAAAGCTGGGCAAGCAGAGTCTTGAGTGGATCCCAAAGCAGATCAAATTGTCAGCATTTGTTAGTGGCAAAGAGGCCTTCTCAAATGGAAGCAGACACCCAACAGAAGATGTAGTCTTTAATATTGTTACCCTGACCTAAGGCTGTGTTAAGCTTATGTTCCATGAAAGGAAAAGTTAAGTAATGTATCAGAAAAAGGCTAGCACCTTCTGGCTTCATATTCAATTTGAGGAAACCTCATCCACAGAGTTTAGTTTCTATCTCTACTTCATGTGGTTCTAGATACAATATAAAGATTTCTATTTTCTGCATTTGCTTTCTGTTAAACATCTGGTGATATCCAGTGGCAGAAATTGAGCGGGGTGGTGCTCTCTGTAGCACCTAGAAAGAGCCTTCATTTTCTGCGGATGTTGCTTCTTCTTTTAAATTAAGTTCAGTCAGAAGAAACAAACTTCCAATAATATGGAAATTAGGCTGAATATTTCAAATGTATTTGGATTTATTAGATTCTCTTTGATTTATTTGTTTGAACAGCAATTGCACATAGAAAATGCAGCAGGATATCACACAGCTCAAAACTGTGGTACTTCCTTCTGAAGCTAGTTTATACTACTACCGTTCAGCCGTAGGGAAACCTAGAGAGAATGACAAAAGAAAACCGGAGAAATTGCTAGCAGCAGATTAAACCTGGTCTATCTTTGCATGTTTCAAACAAGAGTACCACAGAGAAAAAATAAATCACACATTCTTGTTTAGTTCTTCTTTTTCTGTGTTTTCAAACATTTGTAAAACATTGCTTGTCTTTATGTTATTACTATGATTAAATGTGTTAATTAAAAAATAAGTTTAAAGTGTGTAGTAAGGAGTGACAGACATTTGGAAACCGCTGGAGTCAGTATCTATCATTAAACTGATGTGTTTTGAGATTTAGAATTGTTTGAATCATTTATTTTATATGGTTTATTTAGACAAGACGGTAGCAACTTGGAGAAGCACCCAAGCTAGCTTGATGTGACGTAGCTTGAAGACCAGCAGAGCTCAGCTGTGGCACTACAGCACTCTGCATGGGCTAATTTATCTTGTTCTTGGCTGCTTTTTTCTTTGCCATCTTCTGCAATGATCCAGATTTTGTTTTACTGTTCTTGTTAGTCATAATTATTCACCAAATAATTTATGCAAACAAATTTCAGCTTTTGGATAGCTTTTTCTGTGCTCACTTACATGAAATATGGTATCACTCACTGAGTCACATTATTGTTTTTGTCCTCTGAGTCGATACATGACATTGCTACAAGAAAGCCTTAATGAATAATAAATAATAAGACAAAATGCAACCAATGCTCATTTGTGTAAACTTTTGAATTAGTTTTGGGACTCACAACCCTTCTATGAATAAACTGCTAAGCCTCTGAATAGCACTACACTATAAATAAATAATAAATACTAAGTAAATAACAACAAAATATTCTGTTTCAGTGAAACCTTGTCACATTGAACAGTAAAACTCTCACTGATTTCACTGAGGTCAGGCTTTTAGTGTTATTCATAAAATATTCACTAGGTTTTTTCTACCATTCTGACAATTTATTGACATCATGATTCACTGGATTCTTATGGTTTGATGGTATAGCACAACGACGTTAGCTGTAATATTTTTACTTTTAATGAAAATTAAGAACATGTTAAGAGTCCTTATTTTTCCAAAAAGTTCAATTGTTGTTAATAATATGTAGGACTGGATCCTCTAAAAGGCAATCTGGAGCTGTGGCTTTGTAGGCTTGTTTGCTTGCTTAACTATCTTTTATTAACAACAATGCCAATATCTTGATGTAAAGAATGATCTAACCTAAGACCATCTTTCAAAACCCCAGCAAAACCCTATGAGGAATGCTCAGCTGTTTTGTTATGTATTATTGCAGATATAGGATTAACACAGCTAAGCATTAGTTATCAGAGCTAAAAAAAACCTCTCTTCTTTTTGCATTTTAAAAGGTTCCCATTTGAGCTGTAAAATCATAAGCCAAAGTGAGAACCATTTTTTTAGCAATGTAAGACAAATTACCAAAGCACTAGGACTTAACTAACATTTAAGCTAAATCAAAATGCCGGGGCTTTCCTATCAGCAGCACAAGGCCAAGGATGGAAAAGTGGCTCATACTGAAGAGTGGGATGTCAAATTCTGCTTTGGAGTCAAGCTCAGTCCTCCTGAATACTGTAAATGCTGACAGTTCTGCCCCTTTTCTGTTTGGGGACAGCTGAGGTGGGATTTCACTCCCTCTGCAGAAACAAAGACTTCATATAAAGACACTGTGTCTTTGCTCTCTAGCATCAGGAGCCAGTTTTGGGTTTGAGTGTTGTGTCTCCACTTAATTAGCAAAGTCAGAAAGGCCCAGTGATATCTGATACGCAGAATTCCAGGTGAAAATCCAGAAGATGTGGCTATCTGATGAAGCATGATCCCCTTTATTTTCCAGTGCTCTGTCAGGAGGATGTCTAAATAGTCAGGAGTCTACACAAGATGACTGAGTAGCAAATACTTGCCAGGAGCTGTTCTGCCCACCTGTCCACAAAATGAAAGGTTTACACATAGTGGAAGAAATCTCTGAAGGTACAGGTATGTCTCTGAATGTCTAAATCAGTGGTCTTCATTAGACGGATACATGAAACTTCTTTATGCTTTGTAAGTTTGCAGGAGTTAAAACTAACCAAACTTAGAGAACCAGAATATGGCAAAATATTCTTTGCCACAGAATATGGCAAAATATTAATTTTTTCTCAATGGAAAACACAGTTCATATACTTGCTGTCGTGGTTTAACCCCAGCCGGCAACTAAGCACCACCTAGCGGCTCGCTCACTCCCCCCCCCGGTGGGATGGGGGAGAGAATCGGAAGGGTAAAAGTGAGAAAACTTG
>NW_009226198.1:116067-122429 GCF_000690835.1 Fulmarus glacialis | reverse complement strand
TGGTGGGGTGGGGTGAGAAGCAGAAAAGGCCTTGGCTCTGCTCAGCAGTAACGAAAACATCCCTGTGTTATCAACACTGTTTCCAGCACAAATCCAAAACATGGCCCCATACTAGCTACTGTGAAGAAAATTAACTCTATCCCAGCCAAAACCAGCACACTTGCATTCTCTTAAATTATGGAAAAACATCTGTGGATATAATCTATCTGTGGCACCAGCGGTTACCTATATTTTGAGTATTAGGTTTCAGTGACACCAATTGAAATGGTTGGTCATATGACAATGGCAGTCCGATTCCTGGTGCAAACAGGAGCAGTCCAATTTCTGAGTAGCAAGCAGCAGTTAGAGTGGTGAGAGAGCTGGATTCTGCCTGGATCTCAGTCTTTGTGGTCCTGGCTCACAGATTCTACTTTCCAGGAGAACACCTTCACACCCAGGCTACGGGGTAGCTTGCTTCTCCATCTGAATTGTGCCGTGGTGCAGCCAGAATGCAAAAACGATGGGTCTGGCAGGGAAGCAGCTGATGTTGAAGCCTGACACCAGCCTTGCAGTCTGAGCACACAGCTGGGAAGGAAGGAGTCCTGGGATCCTCATCCCTCCTCTAGTATGTGGAAGACTATCACAGCCATCATACGTTTTTAACTGAATTCAGTGCTAGACTGAGGCATGTTCTGAGCATAGTCAGCAAACTGAACTCTCCAGGGAACTTGAGCAGAGAGATGCCTGGGGGTTTTTTTATCTACCAGAGATTTTTGCTTGAAATCCTTAGCACCTAAGGCATTTTTTCTGACTTGCTCCTCCAGATCTTAGTTATATAGTTTATTTTTAGGTAGTCCTGCAAGGAGCAGGAAGTTGGACTCGATGATCCTTATGGGTCCCTTCCAACTCAAGTTATTCTATGGTTCTCTAACTTCAGATGCCTAGAACGGCATTTTAGCTCCTCAGCTCACTGTCGGATCTGTCCCTAATGTCTAATTTGATAATACAACAGTAGGTTCTCACATCTAAGATTGCAATATACTTAACATGTTGGCTTGACAATAGGTCGAGAAGATATAACTTCTTTAAGAAGCTTGGGAAAAGAGAAGATAATTGAAAAAGTCCTTAGGCAATTTGGCTTCAGCGTAACTTATTGATTATAGTCAAATAAGCAAGAAGTTAACTCATTATTAGTGTAATATAGTAACAGATAAGCAAGAAAGTTATAATCAGCCCACAAATATTCTTAAATACAAAGTGTTTGGAAAGCGTTTGGAAAGTCTCTGATGTTACAGGTTAATTAGTGTTGCTTATTAAAATATGCAAATTAAATGGTAAAATAATTATTTTAAATCACATGTTAGGAACAGAAGGTGAAGCTACAGACCATATTTCATCTGCAAAACCTCTTCAATGGATAAAAAATACTGCAGCAAGGCTTACTCACTGTCTAAATATCAGTTTGAGAGAAATAGACTGACAAGTATGTGAAATTAAAATCTTCTCAAGTTAACTTGAGGCAGATCTACCAGATCAATCTAGACCAAAACAAGGGTAGCACTAATCCTCTTCTCTCCAGCTCTGTAGACATCACTGCAGCGAGCCTGGCTCCTGCCAAGTCTGTGGTGCAGAAATGACACTCGGAGCTTGAAAATGTTCCCTTACTGGTTCAAGCCAAAAGTGCCTCGGGAGCCACTGTGACATTCAGAGTGAAGCATCTTGCCTGTGCACAAGTTTGGCTGCACAAGCTGTGAGTCAGACATAACCAGTTTTTAATGGTATAGCTTGCATTTTGCCCCAGGCACCTGAAAAAACCTTGAAGCTCACACTGTCCAGGTCAAACCTGTAAGTCTGGAAAGTCTTTTTCACCTGTCTGAACTGTTAGCAATAGTGATGGTATAAATACTTTTCCTAAGGGAAAATATCTGGCAAGAATCATTTTAATGAGGGAGTTTGAAAAGAGTACTACTGCTTTTGAAGTCTTTGATCTACTCCTCTTATTAGATTACTAATAGATTAATTGAGGACAAAGAAAGTGACTGGAAAAGTTGTGATTGATTAAATGTGATAAATATCATTTGCTATAAATTGTGAACCTACATCATTTAAACTGTTGGTGTTTTATTAGGTAACCCAGTTTATTCCCATTTTCACTGCAGAATTCCCTTAATACTCATGTTTTTTAGTGCTTCGTCCAGTCCACATTTCTTAAGTTGCAATGACATACTATGAACTGGATATAGAGAGTGCTCCAGAGTAAAATACAAGAGGTTTATCATGATGTTCAGCAGACACCTGTCTTTCATTCTTTCCTTTTATCTCTGAATAATTCCTCTTGTTGACGGTCTCTATGCCCCTCTATTGCTTTTATTAAATAATGCTTCCAAAGAGTTGGCACTCGGCCTTGTTATCTGCCCTAAGTCCTATATCTTCTTAGATGTCTCTGCCTATAGTTTCTAAGTTCTTGTCGTAGCAGACTTCATAGTTTTCTCAAAGTCTAGAAAGGTTTTGATTGCAGCAATATAAATCCAGGATAACTTCACTAACGTTATATGTAGTCTGAATTCTCACCCAAAAGCAGGCTAACCTGACGCAAGCAACTGTCAGGAAGATTGATAGGATTGAAGAGATACATCAGGTACTGCGCAGCTTCCCTTCTCATCCTGTTATGTGTGCCAAGAAATTTTGGGGGAGGGTTGGCATTTGCGTTCATCCTTTGCATGTAAAATCTATATGATTTCTTTCCAAAGGGTGGAGATGGGCTGTAGATACATGCACAAATGTTTTCTTGTTTGGAAATTTGCTGGCTGGATTTGTAATTTGACTAGCATTTTTGTATTAGAGTAAACTTGGAAGGAGAGAAAAGTATTTGCTTATTTTTTAGAGCAAAAACATTCAGTGACTTGTCCAGTTACATCCTGTGTTAACCTAAGTCTTCTTTTAGCTTTTTGTACCGAAACACATGCTTTTCTGTCTGTCTCACCCCAGAGCCCAGTGACATCAGTAGAATTGTTTTGGATTTACAGCAGTATAACTGAGAACAGAACTTGGATCTGTATCTAGTTCATTCAGTCTTTCACTGTAACAAACTTCCAAGTTCATAAATAATCACTGTTCCTCAAATCCTCTTTCACTACTCCTCATTGCTCTGTTTATTGAAGTATCCAGAACTATACTTAAAGCAAAATTAATGGATGGAATATTACTGACTTTAAATTCAACTGAATTAATTCAACGGTGTGGAATTATTCAGATACTTCAAATGAAGCAGAGTGTAAGTAGCCCAGTGTGTTAAATCGTTTGACTTTGCAGGCATGATTTTAAAGGAATGTTGAGTATTAATACTGCTGAAGTTATTGGAAAATAAGATCCTCAACACTTCTATCTGTTGGAGCACTGGATTCAGATACTTTGTTGTATCTTTGACCCCAGTATCTAACATGTGAAGTCAAGCTGGAGATTTTTAATAAGACCAGTTTCACGTTATCTGTTGATTAATCTAGATCATCTGTTCACTTACGATTAACAGCAGCACAGAAATCTGAAGTCATACTGTCGTTGTTCATTTCTATATTAATTTCTAACATACTGTTGGTCACTATTCTCAACAGTTATATTTCTTGTTTGTCTCTCGGCTCTGTGCGGCAAGTTGTTTTTTTCTTCTCAAAATTTTATTGTATTTTCTTCTTTGCATTTATGTATTTCTATTTACTCTGCCCCTATATACTATTTATCTGTCCGTGTAATAATCATAGTAGTTGAGTGTCCACCGTAAGAAATTTTGCTTTATCTTCTCTGTCACCAAAATCACTTTTGACTTATTTTTATGCTTATTTTATTTTAATGTCCCTTATCCATTTCAAACATCCTTATTTGAGTTTAAATAAATAAGAACATAACAATTGCCCTACTGGGTCAGATCAATGATCTATCTGTCCTAATAGTCTAATGGCAGCAGGAGATGCTGCTCAGGGAGAACACCTGAGCCTGGCCACTTTCAGCCATCCGCTCCCCTTCTACTCCACCATTACCCTCGGTCGCTGTATCAGGGATGTTAGAGGGCACAACTTTGCCTCTTCCTGATACTGTTTGCAGACCTGTTGTCCATGAATTTTTCTAATCCTTTCTTGTACCTGCTGAAAGTGTCTGCCTCTGCAACCTGATTATGTGGCATCTTGAAATAAATGTTATTTACTACTTGAGCTTGTAAGAAAAGCATAAATCTGTGGTTTACTGTTGGTCTCAATCTTGCGGATTTGATCAAAGAGACGTTACTCCACTTTAAGCAGGATCCCAACGAGTAACAAGTAATATGTAATCCTTACATATGAAAGTTATCTTGACATTAATTACAACAACAGAGACAAACAGTGATATCAAACAGTAATCACAAAAGTAGTACCAGTGAAGTACGATTTCACAAAAGCAGAAACATAGTGAGTTTGAAGAGTGGTTATGTGAGCATGAGAGTCTAAACAATACCAGCATGACTAGCCAAAGTGTATTATTAATAACAATCTTGTCTTGTTTCAAGACTTGCTCTGTTGTGAAAGCCTCAATCTAATTAGATTATTAACCAGTAAATTTTAAAATCATCGGCATATGTGTATTCCTTCTCCAGCCTTTAAAAATTATCCAGCCTTTACACTCACGTAAAGAATTCAAATGGCAAAGGGAATCGAAATCTCACAGCACGTCGAACAGGAAAAAAGGCAACTATTGCTGACATTTAACTTCACTTCCTTAGTCCTTCCAGTATAGATTCTGCCATTTTATGCTCATTTAATCTGGTGTTGTGTCAAAACTAATCAGGATTTCATATATTTGACAATATAATCCTGTCACCTCTCGACACTTCATTAATGGGACTTTATTTACAAAGCCCAGCATTTATAGTTCATAAACCAGTTTTACAGGCACTCTGTGGTTCCATATGCATTCCTAATCATTACTGTTACACTTTGGAGTATGTTGTAAACATAGTGGCATATCAACTCCTTGGTAATTGTGTAGCCTATTGGCATTTCCACTGCAAAATGGCACTTGCAGTTTTTTGTCATACCGCCTCTTTAATAGTTTTGGAAATGTACCCTTATAATTTTCAATTACAATTAAGATAAAATCCTTGCTCCATGTTCTTTCTTTCGACACTTAGTTCAGGGGCCAGAATTATATTCACTGAATAACTAGTTAAGTGCAAGGTAGAGAGTTAAAGACAAGCAAGGTACATTCACAAAAAATACAAAAAAAATGAAGTCATTATAGACAGAAGGGAGTAGCATGAATTCAAACATCAAAGCAACATTGCAAAAATTTGTGTAGAAGAATTTGTGCTTCTCCAGCCACAAGAAATTATTACTGCAACCAAAATGAACTGCAATCTATCTCTGCTTCCAATATTTGAGGTCATTTATTCTAATTATTCTTTTTATTAAGCATCTCCTCATAGTACGTGGTTCGCACAGATATTCTGACAGTCAGTCCGCAGAGCTAATAGGACATTCTGGGATCTAAGCTGCTTCAAATAGGAACAGTTTGGTAGATATGGCTCAAGGGTCTACCTAAGATGAACAGTTGGTACGAATGGAGCATTAGATCAATCTCTTCTTTGTCTTTAAAGTACTGTGATTATTAATGACACTGTGAGAGTAAGTCTGAAGAGAGATAGTAAACAACAAAGTTATCCAGTACGTACATTTTTTCTGTCTAGTTTTACCTCAGAGACAAAAAAATGTTTGCATGTTACACTGAAAAAACATCATTCATAGTACCTTCTGATTTCCAAGAAGAGCAGCCGCTGTGTTTCCTTCCCTGAAGTGTTTACTAAATGTTTGGATGTGTGGACCAATATCTGGTTCCTAGAATACCCAGAGCAACTTCAGTTTTCAGTGTTAGAATAAAGAGGTAGGGACAGGGGCAGTGACTCATTTCTGTGCTTATGGGAGCTGATACTGATGGCAGCAGAGGAAAAAGAGAAAGAAGTGTTAAGGAAAAGAACATTATTTTCACCAGCGGGGAAGGGAGCCTGAACCTTTTACATCACTTCGCACTGCTGATGGAATGGAAATGTCCAACTTTTTCATTACTGTTGTTGATGGTAATTTCCAGCTGTCTCTGCTAGTGTCCCAACAGAGCAGAGAATAATCAGAAAAGGCTGGTCACAGGCTGCAAGAGGCCCTTGCAGGCACCAACAAAGAGGATATAGAACTTGTCTTGGAATGCTGCAGAACCCTAATAAGGCAGGAAGAAAAATGAAGCCAACATTTAAAGGAGCAAAAAAACTAATTCAGGCAATAATAGGTCTGGCAGACTAACATCAATCCTGGGACAAACAGTGGAAAAGCTGATACAAAACTCAATTGAAAGAGGCTTATATAAATTAT
>NW_009226198.1:0-116055 GCF_000690835.1 Fulmarus glacialis | reverse complement strand
GATATAAAATTTATAAATTATATAAACAATATAAAATTTATAAAAATTTTAGTGTCTGGACAATAGGACTTGTCAAATTATGTCTTTTAAGTTTACCTCATAAAGGTGATTCTGTTGATTGAGTACGCTTAGGTTTCTGTGAAACATGAGGCCTGATGTAGAATAGCACTTTCTGCTAAGAAGTTATGATGATACAAAATTAATTAAAATTTATAAATTATATAAACAATATAAAATTTATAAAAATTTTAGTGTCTGGACAATAGGACTTGTCAAATTATGTCTTTTAAGTTTACCTCATAAAGGTGATTCTGTTGATTGAGTACGCTTAGGTTTCTGTGAAACATGAGGCCTGATGTAGAATAGCACTTTCTGCTAAGAAGTTATGATGATACAAAATTAATGTTTTACATGTTAAATGCATTAAAACTGACTAATAGGTGTGTGTTAAAATGGAGTTGTAAAACCCGTCTTTTTCATACACTGATATAAAAAAAATTCTGATTCAAAAACCATGTGTGAATTTAAAGAGCAAAAGGACCTTATGTCAAAATCATCATGGCCTGGAGTTTCTGCTTTTGATTATATGTCTATAACAGTACGTCAGGCACCCTTCCAGTCAGATGTGTCCAAAAAATACATCTAAAACCATGCAGATCTGTATAAGGGATGAAAAAGAAATGACCGTATTTTAGTTAATGCATGCAAGGAGTGCTGCAAAATAGTTTGGTCCAGTCCTAACGTTGCTCATCCCTGATTTTTTCTGCTTCAGAGAAAGGAGACACCATAGTTACTACTTAAGATGGCAGCTAAATACATATACTGAAAATATCTGAACATGGCCTTGTCTCTTAATCCTTATGAACTTTCCTGCAACAGTATTACAGGCTCATGAATATATAATACGGTTTTAAGGAGATATGATTAAATAAGTTAAAGAGATGGGGCTGAAGCAGAAAACCCTCCTCATAATGGTCCTTTACTGTCAGTGGGTTCAACTTATTGAAGTGCTATTTTTTTCTCAAACCACAGCATAAAAAGAAGAAACTCCAGAAGGCAATTCCAAGAAGTACAAGCTAGGCAAAAACAAATTTGGTCTTGGAAAATTTGCAAATCATCCTTTTTCAGCGAAAGCAAAAGGCTGCAGCTGTCTTTTAGCAGTAATAGAAATCACAATAGATAGTAGGAAATACAAATGTAAAATCAGTTTTAAGATGCCTGCGTGCAAGTGCATCAATACAGCTGTTACTGTATTCCACAGTGAGATTGACTTGACTGTGCCTTACATAGCATAATATTCAAAAAGTTTTACTCATTACACAGCACAGAATGCAGCAAATACTGATATTTAGCCAGTGGTGGTGGTGAAGCCAAAGGTAAAGGTAAATCATGCCAGATATTAGCCAGGCTTTGCATGGTGCCTGGCTTTGCATTGAGTCTGTGTTTGTGAAGCAATAAGATCGTTCTGGCATTACTGCTTGGCAGTTGCAGTAACTTTATGTATCACATCATGTATTTTCTTTTTCTTATATGCGCAGTTGGTTCCATTGGGCTGGATTTGCCTTTTTCGTCCCTTAGCGTTCAGCCAAGCCAGACCCTTGCTTTAGCTCACTCTTTAGTTTATTTTGGCTACAGAGATCTTTATTGCCCTGCTCAGGTAGCTGGCTTGCATTACCTAAGGGAATGGTGACTTCTAAAGTAAAAGCCTGTAACCATTGCTGGGACAAATGTGAAAGAAGCCACTCAAGCCACACTAAGGGCACAAGGATTGGCTGTGGTTCTGTCATGACATATTCGTGGCCAACCTATAAAGATCATATAGGAACGAACATCTGTGTACCAGTACTTATGATGTAAGAACAGTTTTCATATTTTTATCAACCAAATTATAGATCAATTTGAAAGGTTAGCGTTTTTTGTTGTGGTGGTTTTTTGTTGTTTTGGGGTTTTTTTGGTTTTGGGGGGTTTTTTTTGTTTCTTCAGGTTTTTTTACAGAAAAATGTCCACTTTATGTATACAGAAGGGTGATTAACATCCATATTCTAACTGTTATAGATGTTTGTCTTTATACAAACAAGACCCGTTGAGATGATATGTATAAAACTAAGCTATGATATAGAAGTCACACTAGAGAATTTAAGACCTATCAAATTATAAATACTAGAAAGTAACAACCCTAATGTTAATTATTACATTGCTGATTTATTTGGAACAAGACTATAACACCCGCCACAGACTGCCAGATGTTATTTGAAGAGCTACTAGTTAAGGACTTTAAAATGCAGCTCCCTGGTCAGAAAGGCCCAAATTTATGAAGGGTAGAGAAGTTCAGATACAAAGAGATTAAATACATTCTTTTGTTCTGAATTGCTTAAATGGAAGGGGCTGCAAAATTCCCAGTTTGCCTTCAGTGCATGTCTATAGCCTTGAATATGTTGACACGTCACCTAGCACATAACTAAGGGAAGGAATCCTGTATTTCTCCCAAGATAGTGAGGGTGTAGTTGTTCTAGGCTCATCTGCACCGAGGCTCGATTTGGCTCTGAAAGGTATTGGACAGGAAAAGAAATTGAGGTGGAGAATTAAGCTGTCGGGACAGTGGTGGACTCCCTCTTCTTTTGGTCTGAGCCAGTTCCAGGTCTCAGACTGCTGAGCAATCCCCTATGTTATTCATAAGTTGGCTTTGCAACAGTACATCTATTAGAGCCCTAACCCAAGAGGATGGGAAGGGGTAGTTGGTGTAGCACTGCCAGCCGGCCAGGCCGGCCTGGCTGCTCCATTCGGGTGACACAGGAGCTGGAAAGGCACCGAGTTCCCTTTGCAGAGCCGGGAGCAGGCACAACACCTCCGATGGTGATTGGCACCCAACTGCCCGAGGTCCTGAGAAGGTGGCATAGGAACTTGTGCCCAGTCTGCTTTGGCTGTCTATGGAAAATAGACAAGACACCAGCAACAGTTAGCGCGTTTTGAAAGCTGGGTCTTATTTTTTTAGAAGAACTTAAAAAAAAAAAAAAATCTGCTTTTATTGTGTGTTGTTAAAAGCCTCTCCCAAATGAGCAGTTCTCAGAGCACATTGCATAAGTCTTCGTATTGTACTTCCCGTCTGTTCTTACATGCTTTCTGTAACAAACTAGTTAAGAGCGCTGATATTTTAAAATACTATTTACATGAGGTAACACTCTTGCAATGAATGGGGCTGTTCACACCTCAGACCATGGTTTCTTTTTTAATCTCTGCATATTGAAACATGTAAAGAAATTAGTTATGTTGGATACACTTGGATCGCACTGGAAGTATTTCATTTGAAAACCCAAGAGGTACAAACTTTTTCTTTATTAGTAAAAGCTGAGACAACAGAGAATAATGAAGAGGCTTGTATATAGAATCATTCTCTCCTTTGCCAAACAACCTTCCTTACCCCTTACATGGGGTACTGGGAAAATACTGCAAGTTGAGAAAAGTCTGTCAAAAAAACAAAACCAAACCCAAAACAAACACCAAAGGAAGCGAAGGCTAGCTATACATTTTGCTGATACAGAAATATTCTCATAGATGCCAGGAGATCATCTGCAAATTGTTAACCAGCCATCTTATGCACTTGATTTCTATTACAGTTTAGCAACTAATCCAAAAGTCATCGTTCTCAGCTACAGTTCAGGAAGAGCTGAAGAGCAATCCTATCTGCCAAATCAAAACAACAGGAACACTAAATCCTTACCTCTCTTCCAGGAAGCAAAGCAGCGCTCATGCAGAGCTCTGATGCCCAGCCAAGTTACTTATATCGAGATTTTATCGGATAGACAGGCAATGGAGGAATGTTCAGATGTAATCAAAGACATTTGCTCAAGTCATAAGCTTGTCTTAGTATTGCTGGTTCTGCTCTTAAGTAGGCAAGGTTAATTTTCAGTTCAGAAAACAGTTTGTTCCTCCATCAGAAAGACTTAACACTCTTGACAATATTTATAACGTAGCTGCCAGACTGAACAGAAAGATAAAACCAGGGCTGGGATACCCCTGCTGGTTATGTTGGAAAACATTACCTAGAGAGACTGATCCATAAAAAAGTATCATGAACTTCACATTGAAGATGTGGTGTTTGAAACTAACTAGAATTATTCTGAAATATTTGCCAGAATAAATTTCAAGCCAACACAAAGTGGGGAAAAAATGCTTTAAAAATAGGGTAGTACTGTACTGTTACTGACAGTTTGTGGTCTTAAGCAGTATGGATGATTAGGCAGTCAGCTTGGAAAAAATAACAACTTTTTTGATGCAAATCTTTTTTAAAGATAAGCATGTAGCCCATAAATTTTGTTTAAACCTGAATCTGTGGCTGAAGTGACAGAAGTGGCATGGAACAGCGTACTAGAGCTATTACTTATAGTAGGATACCTTTCAAAACAATTAGCATAATATGTATGTATTGCCAAAATATTATATCCTTTATCAATCACAATTTATTTACAATAGTAAATAATGGAAAAAATATCTTTTGTCTATAAAGAGTATAAGAAGGATAAGGCAGGCTTGATGGTTGATAAAGTGTTATTAAGCACTTGATAACTGAAAGTTTCTGGAACTTACACAGTTATTAAAAGAAGCAATAATGGTGGAATTTGACTTTCCTCTGAGAAATAACAGTATCTAGCATTATGATATAATGGGAGTACAGGGGGAGAAATAGTATTATGCAGTCAGAAAGTAGCCTTATTATTTCTCCTATGAGATCGCATGTCTGGAATGTTGATATCTGAATAGAAATACTCAAAACAAAGAATTAAGCAAGACAAGTAGTAACTTCATGCTGCATAAGTAGTAACTTATGCTACACAAAAGCATAATATAAAAATCAGACTACAGAAATTTTCTTTAAAAAATTGTTTGTGGCAAATTAGCAGATTAAAATAATTGAAAGCTGCATTAAGCCATAGAAAGCAGTCCAACAATTCCTTGTACGTTCTTTTCTATAACAGTTTTGTATTCCTGCTAGTCCCCAGAACAACAGATTATTCTCAGTCTCTGTGCTAAGTAATCTATTTATGTTCCATTTAGTTAATTAACATACAAAGCACCATGGTTCAAGTCAGAATTGAGAGTACTGTTCTGCCTATATTGTGATTTACCAGATATTTGACAATATAGTAAAGTACTCAAAGTTAAGCAAAAAAATCTGGTTTAATTTAAGATGATACATTATGTTTCATTTGATATGCAAATAGCAGACGTAAGGAAAACTTCTTTTATTTTAAACTAAGAACAGCTGTTCTAGGTTAGACCAAAGGGCCATCCATCTAAATTAGTATTTTGAAATATAGCAAAAAGTAGCCTGTTGACTGATGCAGGAGGAACAGTGACCAAGTTATGCAGTGAGTCCGTAGACATTAGGAGACACGAAAGTTCTCCGTCACTTGAGCAACAGTATACATTTTGCCCAGTCAAAGTCTTTTTTGTTAAGAGAACAAAAACAAAGACTATACCCAGTAGCACATATATCATATTCCTTCAAGTGTCAAGTTACTTACATCTTTAAAATAATGTCTACTGATTTGCCCAACACAGGCATAAACTTACTAATTTGTAAACCTCCCACAAGCCACCCCTAAAACCACATCATTAAATAGCTGCCATGCTGGTTACCTTCCAGTCATCAGGCACGAAGCAGTTCTACACAGGAGGTCACACATCACAGTTAGTTTCAGCTGTTTCTTCAGTTTCTTTAAAACTCTCAAGTAGTACCACCTGGGTCTTGTGATTTGACAAAATAAACATTAATAGTTTGTTCTGTAATCTCCTTTAATGAGTTTTCAATTTGCATCAGATAATCTGATACGTCTACCATATAGAAGCCCTGCAGCATGGGAACCCTCTCAAGCACCTTCATAGTGAACCCAGAAGCAAAAATTTACTTAAGCTTTTTTTGAAAAGCTTACAAAAAGTAATTTTTATTAACTGTATGTCTTTTGCAAGCTGTTTTTCAAACTGCTTTTTGGCTTGATCATCTCACAGCTGAACATGATATAGTCGCTCCCAAAAATATACAGGTATGTGGTCTTTTCAACAAATAGCATGTCCATCCAAAGCTGCTTGGATATTTATAAAACTGTTGTCTAAATGCCATACATTAATACATGCTGAGGGTTTCATGCACTATCAAAAAGAGGAATTTTTTCAGGGCATATGCCCATTTATAAAACATTGGAAAAAATTAAAAACTGAATTCTGATGGTACAGAGAACAGTTACCATAGCTCTTGATGTTTAAGTCTCTTCAGAAAATGATAGCTGACTGAAAACAAGGTTAATTTACAAGCTAAAGCACTTGAACATTGATGGACTTTCTGACTGCCCGAGGTTGGTTTTTTGTGCAGACTGAATAATATCCAGAGCTGGACTCCTACTAATCAGTGATCAGCCAGGATGCATCTTGTCTGACCTCGTGTCACAGCATGGCTGGGGGCCAGTATAGGGCCACTAACAAGCCTTATAATCAAAAAAGCCAACAGGAAGCCAAGACTTCTTCCTTTTCTTTGTTTTTGTTTGGGGGGGGGGGAGGGAGGGGAAGCTGTTTTTTTAAGAACAAAGCCTAGCTAGTTTCTCTTCCCTGGAACTTCTCCACTGTTGCTTTTCTGATGAATAAGGATGGGCCATTCCCGTTTGAGGTCACTGGCATTGCCCAATCAGCTCCGCCTAAATCACTTTTGTGTGTGAAAAAAAAAAAAAAATCACACTTTTCCTCTGTCCAAAATTCTAGTAATCTGGGGTACAGAAAGTATGTATATCCCCAAATATATCCAGACAGTGAGCCAGCGTATCTGTAAGAATTTGAGACATTTGGAAGGTCATGAGGAGGAACATCACTGATGTTCTCCCAGACAGCGTTAAGTCCCACCTAAAGAAGTTTTATATAATGCAAGGCTAGCAAATATTAATCCTGCAATAAGAAGTAAAGGCCAATCCTATATCCATTTCAAAATAGGCACAAACCTAGTTCCTTACTCTTCGGTATTGTCCATAGATATATGCAGAGGATCCATTTGTTCAGAAAAACATGTTACTGGAGACATGTTAGATTTTTAACTCTAAAGAGGGAAATAAATATTTTCTTCCTGAAATTACAGTTTGGTGTTGGCATTGTGTCCCATAAAGGCCAATATATGATCAAACATCACTTTGACAGTTAAAAAGGTCTTCCCAAGTGAAACTGGTAGAGAGATAAAGGAGAAACTCTCAAAGATGAGCATGATACACAGCATGGAGTAGACTATTCTAACTCTTGCTACTAAACTTACTTTAAAATCATCATGTCTTGATCCTATCAGCCACGAGAGAAGTTTTCATTTAAAAGTATTTTTTCACTGGTTCATATTATTACTTGTATTGTTACAGAATGCAGGACTACAGCTGGTCTAATAAATATAACAGGGGCAGGGCTCAAGCCCAGGAATATCTGTCCTATGTACCAGAGTGCATGCTCCCTACCATGATTTAACCCACGACAGCTACTGCTCTCGTTGACAATACACAGACACAGTTAAGGTGACAGCACAGACCACAGCTTGTTTCCATGAAGCAAGCGTACTGCCATGTTCTGGTATTTGACAGGGCAAAGAAGGCGGACGAGCGTTGCTATCGGCAGATGCTGTGCTCGCTGCCTGCACCAGGGGATGGGCTCTGGCCTTGCTCGATCTACAAGCACACTAGTAGCCCAGGGGCCTTAATCTCAAACCAGTATCTCTACACATTGAATGTAAAGGTGGTTTCTCCATCATAGAGCTACATTCTAGCACCGTGCTCATGTTCTACTAAAAACTGCTACACAATAGGGCAACAGAATTTGAAGTAGCACTCTTCCATCACTTCTGTCTGACCTATGGTACTTCTTTGAGAAAATCCATCTAATACCTATTTGAAGACTTCAGATGACAGAGAACCTTATATGTACCTAGCTAGCTACCTATCCCACGTCTAGATGGGAAGCTCAATCCAGAGAACCACTAAATCTAATTTTCTCTGAAGCAGTTCAGACATTTACTTTCAGAAATGTCTCTCCTGTGGAGGTACTTACCAATCCAGAACAAATTGCATCTTAACCCAGCTAGTTGACATAGGGAAGACTGGGCTTTTTGAGCTGTGACTTCCAGACCTGAAATAATTCTTGTAGAACTATTCTGAATTCTTTTCAATTTGTGAGCCTTTTATTTCAGTTAAAGGCCAAAAGCCTTTGTGTAATACACAATAACAAGACAATTCAAGAGATTAAACGTGTTCTCAGACTGAGTAAACCAAAGCAGTTTGAACAGTATATGCTACTTCAATAACTACAAATAATTTGCATTTTTATTCCTCTGCAAGCGCTATTAGTGAATGCTATTAGTGAAATGATTGAAATTTGATAAATTTCTTTTTACTTCATTTGAATTAGTTTTTCCCCAGTCCCCCACAGATTCCAATTTAGCAAAGCATTTATACTGTATTTAGGGGTAGGCCTTGTATTCAGATATTTGGGGGGTTTTGTTCATTTTCACATGTGTTAGTCTATTTTTTTTAATAATGGTGTTTTGGCTTTGTATCAGTATTTCGTAGACAGAATGATTTCTGGTTTCAGTATTTCTTTGTTTCTGAAATGTATCACTTTGTGCCTATGTGTTGCAAATAACACAATTTCCTGGACAGAACGCTCATCTGTATGTCTCACCTCATTCGCTGTTTCGGATAAATCACTGCAGCACTGTGCCTCTTTCCCAATCTCTAAAACACAAAGACAGTAAAAAAGATAATGTTTAGATACAAGCATCTCTGAATAGCTCGGAATAAAAGCAGTATATAAAAACTAGGTATGATATGCGTTGGGGAAAACAGCATAGACTTATTTGAAAACAGGGATTTAAACCACAGAGCACCTCAAATTTAGGGATGATCTATGAACATCCATGAGTTCCTAGTTGAACCAGCTTTCTTTCTATAACAAAGTTGAAACTGGCACCTTTGGCATTAAGAATCCATTCTTTTTGTAGTTATCTCTCTAATATGCTGTTTATCACTAGGAGCTTTACTGATTTAATGAAAATGGATTAACTATTTCTCATCGTGAAAATCAGTTCAGTTCAGCGTCTGATAAATCTAATTTTTACATAAGAGCATGTCTCATCATCAGGACCCATAACCTCATGAATTGCAGGCTGACTAGATGGCTTAGGCTGTGAGATAAAGAAAGGGAAAATTTCCCTCATGGTTTTCCTCAGACACAGGATAAAATCACAAGGTTTGCAGCTGTATTCTACAAGCTGTGTTCAGAGTTGCTAATTACAAGGAAGGATTCCTCTGGTGCTGTGGGGATATTCACAAATGCAGCTCTAAATTAAAAACACTTGTATAATAAACTCTAGAATAGGTTTTGGTGATCCAGGAGTGATTGCTGTATGTTGGAGCAACCAGATATAAATGGTAGGATTTATTCACTTTGCCTTGAGAAAAGTGGGTGGGATTTTTTTCTTTTTTTTCATCAGAGGTTTTATTGAGTGTTGGGCTTAGTTATGCATATTAACTATTGGCTAGCACTTAGACATTCCCAGTCTGCCCTGCCCAGAGCATGATATGTATGGTATTATGTTCAGAGAGAGTGTTATATGCAAAAGCAGCAAGCTTTCTGTTGTCTCATTTGAAAAAAATGTGATTTAAATTCTCAGCTATGGTCTTCCTGCTTCATTGCTGCTTTCTTGAAAATGACTACTCAGGATGCTCACAGAAAGCAGGTTTCATGCTCAGATAGTATCACTGACAGCCATGATGGCTGACCCAGATACAGGGTTTACGAGGGGCATGGGAAGATCGTCCTGTGCTCTCTGCTTTGCTCACCTGTGCAAGGGAGGAATTTGTTTTGCACATGTGCAATTATTAGAGCTAGTCAGATATGTCATAAGGAAGGGACAGAAAGAAAAACTATGGTTATTATCTGACTTTGTTGATTGATCTACTTAGAGCTTTCAGTTGCATTCCTGACATGTGACACGTACTTTTGTTAAGAAGGTACCTGATTTGGGTACAAAGCACAGTGAAAATAGATCTGTTTCTAGTTGAAAATCCTAATTTTAGTGTAAAAAATTGAGTTTAGAGTGTATATTAATTAGCAAGTCCACCTCAGAAATTTGACTGCATTTCTTGGAGAAAAACAGCTGATCTAATCACATAGTGTCAAAAAAAAAAAAGCCCAAGAGGAAGGAAGGTTGGTTGACTGTACTCCTTGCTCTGTCTAGAGGCTGCCAAGTGTGAGTCATGGCACCCATGAAGTTGGGTGCATTGCATTTGAAAATTAAGCTGCTGTCAGGCAAATCATGCACTAGCTTGGTACTAACAACCTTCTGCTAAGCGTTCGTACAACACTCAATTTAAAACCGGACAGTCTCTCAAGACATAATAGTATATAAGGTGTAATATGAGCACTTGATATGAGCGCCGTGAACATACTGCAGTCACTCATAGACAAGGGAGAGAGAAAGGACACTATTCCACTATCTGTGTTTCTTCCCTTACAAAACATGTTTGGAATCTGCATCTTGCAGTTTCCCCTGGCAACTCTCTACTGTCACAGAATACAATGTCCCAAGGCTACACTCCATTACACTCTACCATCTTTTCCTTTTCTCTTGCTCCGCAAGCTTTAATGAAGCCCATCAAATTTGCACAAGTGCCCTATTTACTGTACAGAGATTACGTCAAAAGAAATGATGCTGGCTTCCTATTAATGCCTGAAGATTGGCAAACGATCGTGAAAGTCAATTGCTGTTCAGCTTGCTACCTGATGGCATGTATCGCTGCCTTGCCTAATTACAGCAAATCAGGTGTTTCCTGTTGTGGAAAATGATACTAACAAATTACTAACTTTTGGTGTTTGGGAATAGTATATATTGAGAAGCAATTGAAACAGAGCATTGGAACATGAATTTCTGTAGATGTTTTATCAGCAGTTTATTTTAATGTGTATTTATGGGTAGGTAAAGCAAAATTCAGGTGAAATATTCAATCTTTTAAATATACATGACTGATCCATTGCACAGTAGTAGCTTTTCTCAACTGATTCAAAGCTGAACTATATTCAGAGCTGAATTTGTACACTGTTTTTTTCATAAGCTTTTCTCCAAGAATGGTCTGTTGATGAATTACAAGAAGAAAGGAACATGTGGTAAGGAGTGCAGTAAGCACTAGTATGCAGAATGGTAGAGATAATCTACAAAAAATTTGCTGGGTGCACACAGATAAAAGGAATTGACGTTACCACAAGAAAACCATCAGGAACTTACCTCTATCTGAGATCTTAGTGCTCCCATTGAAGACAGTAAGAATATAGCCATTTCTGTGCGCATGACTGTTCTATTTCTCAGCCATTAGTTCCCTAAGACATGTTCTTACACTGAGGGATTATTAGGACATCATGATAACTCCTACGCACACTTTTGCCTAACTTCTGCATGTAATTTCAATGGCTCTAACTTTACATTTAACAAAACCGTGGTTAGCGTGACAGCCTTTGGCTCTTTATAAAGTGATTTCCCTCACTTGTCACTTAACTAAGAGGAAGGCTGGATCAATCAATCAAATCTTTACAGAGTAACATTAAAGAAAATAACTGTTGTTTAAGCCTCATTTACAGTATAGAATTCCTCCTGAAACAGTGTCTTCTAACAAAAATTTAACTTTAAAAAAAAAAAAAAAAAAACAAAAAACCTCCAGCATTTTATTTTCCTGAGACTGAACTGAATTGAATAAGCGAAATAAAAATCATGCTTGTGACTGCATGCTTGAGAAATTGCCTATTAAATCATTACTTTGCCCACACAGCTCTGATTTTGCTCTTGCAGCTCAGGGAAGGATACAGGATTCCATGAAGAAAACTTCAAGGAAGTTTCTTTAATACGTATGCCAGCTGCAAATCATTGCTACATAAGAATATAGTGAATACAGTTTTCAGGATGTATCAAAATACATATCCACTCCTGCTGGAAGTTTCTAGGCAGAGGCCTCCCCCGGCCTCTCTGGAAATTTCCAGCCGGATGCAGCAGCGGGTGAGATGAGGAGAACCTCGGTACGTCAAGCTCAGCGCTGTACTGAGCTGCTGCTGTGCTCTGCTGATCAGAAACTGCTGAGGAGCTACAGGAGGAGGGAGACCTTCACGCCTGTTTGGGAGAATCGCAAAAGAAAAGGTTTCCCTTTCAGCCTAGGGGGAGGATTGAGTAAGGTTTTGTTGGAGCACGTCAAGGAAGATTCCTCTGACTGCTGAGCACGCTCATTTATAGCCAGACTGAGGCAAAGTCCCTGGAAGGACTGAGAGATATAATGTGTATATCCATTCAGAGGGATTTGTAGTGACAAAATCAGATCTGTTCATTTCATTTTGTTCCCATCAGTTTCCCATTCTGTCATCTTCTTCATGATCAAGTCCTACGTGTTTGATCTCAAACATCTGTGGTTTACTCTAAAACAAAAGGATTGTAAGATTCTTTACAAACTTCATCCATAAATTATTTCAGTACCATCAAAACAGAATAAGTCTGAAATATCTTCCTGGCTGCTCTTATTTAAGGCAGTTTTGACGTAAACTATACGGACTTGCCTTTTTTTCACTCTGTCTCACGTTTCCTTCCTTTGCACTCCCCTTTAACATTTTCTCCCATCTCTTTCTGTACCACTGTCCTGCGTCCAGAGCAGTCAGAGTGTCTCATATCCTGTTCTCTGAATGATGTTCATTTGCATGACCTCTACCACTCTTGATTACTGTAATGAGCGTCTTTAGTAATTATCATCATCCTGTTCTATTTTTCCAGAGCAATACCCACTTTAGTGAGTTTCAGATTTATAAAACACGTGTTATACTAGCAAAAGCTTAAATACTTCCTCTCTTCCCAAGTAATGCCTGTACACATCTCCTAAGAAATCAGTAGCTTTCTCCAATAGTCCTGAATAAACTTACGGTTGACCTGATGGAAGTGACTCAGCTGAACTGAGCACATCAGCACAACGTGAAGTGTGTCTTACCATCAAAGTGGTTCACGCTTTCATTGAGCTGATGTGTGAGGAATTTCTCTGTGCCTTGCAGCCACTTAATTTCATGAGCACCTCTGCTTTACTTAATAGGTATATTCAGTAAAATGTTCAACAGAAAAAGAAGTAATAGTGTTGAATGTGCATGCCTATTACACTTTCAAATGCTTTCGAACTACTAATTGTGAAGAAATTCTCATCCTTTCAGAAAGCTCATAGTGCAATAAGAGAATGCAGAAGGGAAGTGCAAGAAGACATTTCTGCTTGTTACTGGTGTTGTTTTGTGAGTCATGGACCAGGATTTTATAGTGATAGTTGCTGAGCAAACACAAGTAAAATATGTGACCCTTTTTTTGAGACAGCGAACAGTTTCATGTTGTTGATAGTGCTAATGGGACATACTTCTGTTTTAAAATTGTTTTTCAGTATTTTAGTACAATACAGACGAAAAATTATAACTCGGTTCCAGCCTTTTGCCACTGCTAGTACACACTGAGTGTAGTTATTGCTGGGTCCAACAGTTCTTTCTGGAAAGCAGTTGTCTAGAGCAACGTGGATGCGTTATCTGCAAGAACTTCAAAGGAACCACTGATTCCCCAGCTGAATCCGCCCCTCTGGAAGACGGCAGCTCCTGCTGAGCTGCGGCTAGTGCCATCGTTCAGAAAAAGAGACACTCACTCTATAAAGAGCTATATGGTGCTGTTCAAAGATCTAAGTGGCTTTATGACTTACCACAGTAAGTCATAAAGTCCCACTGCAGGTGTTGCATATAGATCTTGTCTACCTGGACGCACTTCTATGATTCTCATGTCTAAGCTGACTTATTCAGCAGCAGCACAAAACATGGGCAAAACCATTGTGGGCAGTCTGAATCTGTCTGTGTTGACATGGCCTAGCACACATCACAGCATCCCCTTTCCAAACTGTGGGGACTTGTAAATTCCTCTTTCCTCTAGACTGGGAGACAGGGAGAACCAGAAAACATTATGTCTCTGTTGGAGAAGGAGACAGCAAGCACCCTGTTTGGCAAATTGATGATTTGGAAACCTTGCCTCTGGTTCTTGAGAGACCTCCAGGAATTATTTGTGTTTCAAGTAGCAGAGCAGATAGCTCTAATTTAGAGATCGGGGAGACCTGACTGTCCGCTTCTTCCCACTATACTTTGCTATTTGCCCTAGAATTCCTTTCCACCCAAATCCATTTCCTATAGAGCTCTGGATCTGAAGGTGGAAAAGTGATTAGAAAGTGATGCAGGCAAGTGTGATCAGCAGGCCCCTGAGAGCTTGGAATGTGTCTCACCAGTTGTTCTACAATGCGTGGGAAGCCTGGGAAAGCACCATAGAATCCAAAGAAAGAGAACCAAGCAGTGGTATGAATAGATACATCTGGTAGGAGTAGGGGAACAGTGGCATGGTGAGCCAACAAAGTGGGATCTTCCTGTAGTCATGTAATGGACAAATTCGAGTCCTAGGCTGAATCCCCCACACAAGCCAGATTTCGCTTCCTCTGCCTACTGCTCGCTCTTATTGCTCCTCTCCTTTGTCCATTTACTACGATAAGCAAAGATACTTTTATTCTCCAGAACAGCAAATACATAAGAGATTCATTGTATGCAATGCAACTAAAAAGTTCAAGTACAATACATGAGCACAACTTCTGATACAGGGATGGTGGCAAACCCTGGACAGGTTCTTTTGCTCCTATAGCTCTTTAGTGTGGTAGAGATGAACGACATGCAGCAAACCTCGGAATTCAGCATTGTTTCTTGGACACGTGCTCATTATTTACAATGCTGTATCCAAGTTCAGCAAGGCAAGTCTCTCGGGCTTTTCATGTTTGGGCAGAAGATGCTTTCTCAGGAGATTTCTAGTGCTTCCGCACCCAGTCACAGTGGAAAATCTTTCTCATGACTTCTCAGTCGCAACAAATAATAAACACGAACTGTCTGGTTTTGCTTCATGTTGTGACTAAAATGTAAGGCCCTGAGTGAGAATTCCTATTTTTTATACCAACCCAATCTTCAGCTGTCTTCTCTAATGTCAGTGTTTCATCCAGTACCACTTCTATTCCTTAATACTGGTTTGAATAATAATTGTAATTGCTTATTGCCTTTATCAATATTTATGTGGTAATTACAAATGAATCTAAGCAAGACAGCAGTGAAAACAGAAGGTGCAGACAAAGACACGTTGTCATACAAAATATAACAGTGTCTTGTTTTAAAGAATTGCTCCTTCGGTCAATGTCAAATATTTTTAAAGGAAGTTTACTTTTCAGTCAGCTACACCATCCCGTCCCTGGAATTTCAAGGTCGGAGGACAGCAGGATAATTTCTTACAAAGTTAGCAAATGTTTAAAGAGAATTAGTTCAAAATTAAACACGGAGACTTTCACAAAACAATGTTTCCACAGGGTGACTAACCAATGTAAAAAGGAATAGGTACTTTCATCAAGTGCGTTTCACAATCCTGATCAGACAGCTGGATATCTCAGTGTGTGAGAGTGGTCTGTAATGCTGCTGTTGTTTTAACAAGGCATCGGCTATCAGATCTCTCCTGATCCCCACTGTGTAGCTGCGTTAATCTCTGAGCATCATTGAGCTCATCTCCTTCTGCCTGTCAGTGCAGGCCACGTGCTTGCTTTTGCCCTTAATCTGGGTCATGTTTAGCCTGTTTATGTATCTCATGGGTGAGACATTTTGCCTTTAGGATTTAAAGTTAAGCACACTGGAAAGATTTAGGACCATGTAAAAATATGCCTCTCTTCTCCTTAATGCCTGTTGTTGGTAAAATTTTCTCCCTTTTCTGCTCATTTTTGTTCTTTAGTAGTTTCCATTTATGTCAGGTTTGCCCTTATTAGAGATTGGTTTGTTTCGCGATACTGAGTGATATTAGTCATCACAGAAAAATATCGCTTAGAAAAGTATCTTAGATAAAGGGCAATCGCACTTCAGTGCGAGTGGCTGGGGTTCTTTAAGCATGACAGCTGCAATTCCTAACATTTTGATTCTGTGTTTTTCTCTTTGCTACACAATAACCTGGAGTTTCAGATGCAAACCAAACTGTAGAAGCACAGGATAGGTAACCATACCTGACAACTGCAAAGAACAGAAATTACTTTTAATAATCTTTATTTAGCTACTATTTTAATGTGTGTTTATTGACCTTCGGGAGATGGATTCAATCCCCTAGCTTGGCTTGACCTTGATTCCTAATAGGTACTCCTGGATAATAGTCAGAAAAACGTATTTCCATGTGTTTAGCAAACCTCGTGACTCTGAAAATGAAATTCGGACAGAAGGACCATGAGAGACAGAAATCAAAGAGAGCTACACTGTACGTATCTCAGCATTGCAAGCATCTGGGAAGGGGATTGCATATTTTAAGAGTGCAAAGCAGGGACACCAAGCACCTGGTTTGCAGGCTGGATTTGCAGAGGTCACAGGGAAAGGGTTCTGCTCATAAAACAAAAGTGTGTGTGCAGGAGGAGGGTGGGTCAGATGCAGTAACAAGGAGCATGAATTGAGGTCCTGTTTGATGCCATTAAAAGTTCAGCCTAAATCACTCTAAAGGAGAGCCCTTTACTCAAAATCTAGGGGGCCTTGGTAACTATGTCCTATCTTTAATGTAGTTCAGTGGCTGGATGCTACAGTAACTTTGTAATTATTGCTGTGCTAAAAAATGCCTCTGATGCTAGTTAACAGAAATATTCATATTGTCAGATCAGTGTGTTACTGTTGTAATTGTTATTCTGTCCTACTTGGGGCCACATTTGTGTCATCAGAAGTTTATACTGAATGCATAATGCACCGCATATAGTCCCTAAGAAAGTATACTTGTTATTTCTTACATCTAATGCTATATACTGCCTTTAAATTGTTGGAGTTTACTTTTCCAGTGTCCTACCAGAATTACCCACTGATAACATTTCTACATGAAAAAATGGAAAAGGTGGATCCTAAGGTTTATAAGATTTTATAGGAAAGGAACCAACTTTTCAAATCATCATTTACATGCGTTTGCAAGTCTGGAATATATGTATAAATAAGATAGCATTAAACATAAATAAAATCTAAGCATTAAGTAAGCTAATCTGTGCCTAAAAAAGACCATTGACAGATTATAACAAGTATTTCTGTATGCAATATTATATGCAGTCCCCCATAATTTCCAGTAGCCTAGGTTCTTATATATCCTGATTTTTAAATCAACACAATGTATTGATGCAGGGAATAGATGAAGTCAGATTGCTGGAGGAGATGCTTCTCCTGGAGGTCACTGTTGTCACATCAAGAGCAACTGAATTGTAGATGAAGCAGCTCCAAAATGCACAGCAGTGCAAGGGAGGCAGCCTCCGGGTGATAGGTAGGCTGAGGAGCTAAGGGAAGAATGACTTCCATCACCCAACTTCATCTATTGCCTACAAAGCCAGGGGGAAGCTATGGTCTTGGTTAAGGTCTGTGAAGATGTGGATCAGAGACGCTTGGAATTAGAGGACTGAAAAAGGAGGAAGGCAGCTGACAGAAAATCAATGGTTTGTCCTCTGTCAATGTTGCCAAGGCAAGTTGTCTCAAAATGTTACTGTATTCCGTAATTTACAAAATTG
Source organism: Fulmarus glacialis (assembly GCF_000690835.1). Classification (NCBI taxonomy): domain Eukaryota; kingdom Metazoa; phylum Chordata; class Aves; order Procellariiformes; family Procellariidae; genus Fulmarus; species Fulmarus glacialis. The sequence continues at coordinate 98,416 of NW_009226198.1, read as the reverse complement.
CAGATGCTTGGCACAACATCAGAGCAACCTGTATTTGTCCTTAATGTGTTTGCCTTCACAAGAGGAGCTGAGCATGTACATGTTTTGTGTCTTACATGACTATTTTGCCCGTTTATCAGGATTCTGAATCTATGTAAAGAAAATGTGAAGGTTAGCATGATTGAAGTATCTCTGTATAGTTAACACTGAATACATTCTCCATAAGTATATCATCATAAAGTATAGCAGGTATGGATTAAAGTGAATTCACTTTAATGGATTAAAGTGAATGGTGAACTCCCATTGACTTCAATCAAAGATTTTATCCATTATGTGTCTTCAATACGTTTCCACTGTTTTCATGACTCTTACCTACCTTACCTAGCATTCACATCTTTAGCCTTTGAATGAATTCATACCAGTTTCAACTTCCTCTTTTAAAAAGTTTAAAAGTTTATAATTATGAGTCCTTTAAAGGTTCAAACCGCACAGAAAACCACTGCAAATCATCACTGTTCTTTTAAAGCAACCAATCTATTACTGCATAAATGTTATTGAATGTATATTGCTACATATACTTTAACTTTGCAGACTGTTTTGCATGTATGTGATGGTAGAGTAATTAGGGACGTTTTTCTGTGAGATGCTAAGGAAATGGAATTTTGTGACCCCAACAATGTCCTTCCTCTCCTAATGGAAAGAAGTTATGTTTTGGCTTGCATTTCAGACAGCATAGCACTGAGATGATTTAAACAAGATAGGGGGAAAAAAAAAGGTGAAAAATTGACACTCAAACCTTGCAGTCTGGAAGAGATTAACACTGAGATCTTAGATCTGCTGAGAATTTTTGACTCTTGTATGTCTGTAAGAGAATTTGGCCCTTTTGCTTGCCTTGATTTTCATCTGACTATACTACTTTTACCAGTACATTGGCTAATTTCAAGCAATGAAACAAAATAACTAAATGCTTGAAGACTTCAGTGAGTTAGGATTACTACTCAGTCTGTGTAGTCACAGTGCTGGGGAGGGGCACCAGCCATGGCGATGGCGCTTTACACTGTACATTTACTCTTCTTTCACTTTTTCTGATAAGCACGTAAAACAGAGGAATGGTATGTGTTCAGTTCTATATATTAAAGACATAACGTATCATGAAATAAGTACAACTTTGTGGAGTACGCAGGTTGTTCAAAGAGAGCCCATTTAATGCTTGCAGACTCTATGGGAATCCCAAAACACAGGGGTGATGCAGGCTGTGGAGCAAGGAGGTGAGGAGGAAGAAAATAGGTGGACAGCTATACAACTGGCTGGCTAAATCATGATTCATGTGCAAGTACTAGTTGCTGAGCAAAACCAAATTATTTTCACTAATTTTCATTTGAACATCTCAATGTACTTTTCATCTTAAAGGCCTATACCTGCTGGCTCACACTACCACATTTCAATTCAACAGGATAAGAAAGTGAATCATTATTAGCTTCATGCGAAAGATAAAATTTCCTTTGATAGATTAAATAATGTTCTTCCAGAAATATTGGCCTCAGTTTCATTTCAAGTAATGCCTATTTCATGGAAAATAACATGGAAATAAGAAAAAAATCTTCAAATTCTGAAAAACATAGTGAAATGCCTAAGTGGTAAAATTGTTAAAGTAGATTGAAATTCACTTTATTCTACAAAATCCACTCTACAATCTAATTCCAACATTTGCTCAAAGATTTTCTTAAGCAACAGTCAAGTCCTTCTGCACCTAAAATTTTATAGAAGGCAGGAAAAAAACAGAGAAAAGGAAAGAATGAAGCTCTTTGTAGTTTATGTATGTTGAAATGAAAATCTAGGAATTGTGTACTGTTTTCCTCAGTATTTTCCAAGAAAACATTTACTTGTGTGTTTATTGGTGTAAAACAGTGACGCAGTACAAATTTTTAAATATTAAAAAAGAGGGTTTGAATTGGAAACCACCATACCATTATTTTTCCTACCTCTCCTTACTTGGTGGCCGTAGAGTATAAGATACTCAATTGAACAAACAAGGATTTTTTTTTTCTTGCAATACTTTTTCACTTCTACAGTTTCACTTGTCCATACACTAGACTTTCTGACACTGCTTTTAACCCTTCAATGCAGAATTGCATCTGGTTTGTTTTTCTGTTGTTTCAACTTCCTTTGTGGCATAGAAAAACATTGCTTTTGGTTTATCTCTTCTTTTTCAACTGTCTTAAACACCAGGAGCCCCATAAAAGAATCCACTCGCTGAAAAGAAGCAGATAAACAAAAAATTGCTTGCACAAATTAGGGCTGGATGAATTTGGACAAGTATCAGCAACAGTAGTATTAAAAAGATAAAGTTTTGGATTTGCTGATCTTGCTGCTTTTTAAGACTGAAGATTTTCTCTGAACGTGTTTGGATTTTAGAGGGAAGTTGTGCCACCCACCTATGAGTGATCAGAATGAAGACAAAAGTACTCAGCGTTGGCCAAAATAAAAGAAAGTTTGTCATCTTTCAGGTAAGGGAAAACACTAAGCTTTTCACCTTTCTGTTCTGAATTTTCCTGGGTTTGAAATCAAATGTCATATTAGGAAGCAAACAAAAGTTTTTGCATATGGTCTCATCACTAAAACAAATACGAGTCATTCACAACGATGTTTTCTCACCCTTCTTTTTCCATGCCTGGGAACCGCGTGTCAGCTTCTTCGTCCCAGATAGTGAAGTCCTTTGTGCCTAAATACAGCATTTGCAGTAGCAGCACAAACTACACTTCTGCCAATATGGCTCTACTCTGACTTTGGGGGATTTACCACTGCTCTGTGCACTACTGGCCAGGAAGCCTGACTCTTAGAGTAAGCCACGCTGTGGTCCTTTTCACTAGTAATCCAGCTGACCCCTTTGAAACTCGTGTAAATGTTGTAAAACAGAAACCAGACTGTAACTGGACCCTAAATTAGTTCATATTATTTATGTATGCAGTTATTTTTTCATTAATTAAGGAGTCATGTCTGCTGAAAAATGAAGGTCCACACTATATTCTAGATCAGTGCCCCAAGTTAATGCGCATTTGAAACTCTCTTCCTGATGCTTTCATCATCCTATATGATCTTTTTTGAGCTTATCCAATGCTGTTTATGTGAACTAACGAATCCATAGATGAGAAATTATTTCCATGCTCTTGTGATAGAAAAAAAATCCATTTTATTAGGGATCTTTCCCATCACTAAAATCTATGAATAAGTATATAGAAGTAAGTAGAGATGTCTTCTAAAAATCTAGTCACATTATATAACTCCAAATGTTCTTAGGTTAAACCAAACCAATTTAAAGTTCTCGAACTTTACTCCTTTTCTATAGATTTTAATATATTGGCTAATACAAATCTTATAGAGCAGTAATGTGATGTATGAAATATTTATAAACCACACAAGTAGCCTTCTATCTAGGTCCTTTCTCCCCAGCCTTGATAGAAAAAGTATTACCATAATACATAGATAGTCATACCTAATTAATCTATTGTTACTTAGAGACTTCCGTGCCCCTGATCAGAGAGGACTCTTTACCTCTCCTACTGTGTAAATTCCCTTTTTCCTTCAGTACTTGCCTAAATCCTGAGGGTGCTTATGCATGGGCACCTAAAGCTCTGTACATGCCTAGTTTTCCCTTTCTGCCCTGTGAAACAGGAGGCTGTTCACAAATCCACAGTGCTGACCCTCTGCCCAAATGCCCTTGTGTTCTCCCTTGCCAGGGAAATGTATACGTCAGCCCAAATTTCCTGGGAATCCACTATTACAGCAGGGCTTCGATCACAACTGTTTTCCACAACTGTTTTCCAAACTGAGATTCCTGAACTGTATTTGAGTTGCAACAAACACTATAAGAAAGGGACCTTTCTCCCTTGCATATATGTCCTTGGCTTTGCACTCTCCGGGGAGAGAGAAAGCTAAAAGAAACAGACTAATATACAGAAAGACTTTTTTTGTTTTTTTAACTCAGCATTTCAGATTAGAGCAGATGCTGAATGGAAAGAAGATTGGGAACTCTGATAGGGCATAGTAGAGGACAGTTAGAGGAAAGTTACTTGCCAGAAATAGCTGAATTTCTAGATCGTGTTGGAAAAGATGTCTGACAATAGGTAGGTAGGGTCAAGGCTAGAAAGCCAGATAGAATAATGCACGGGTAAGTTTGTGGGACCTGGAGAGTGTCCCCTTGTTGCAGACACCTTTCTCAGGAGCAGTGTAATCTTATTATGACAGCACTTTGACAGATGAAGACAAGCCCAGAACCTCAGCACCAACAGACCAGCTTCTTGGCTCAGATAAATGAGGTCTACAGTCATATCAGCAATATGTGTCCTCCTTTTGGGACCACTTTGCTCAGAATAACATCATGCCCTTACCTATCTCCATGCTTGTCTGAGTCATAGTGCCCTCTGCATCCTGGCCTTGGGTCATTCCAGGTAGCCCTGAACCTCAGCTAATCACCAGCCAACATCTTCTGACAGTTCGCTCAGTCTGTCTGTAAATACACTGAAAACGTTGCACAGATCCCAGGTGAAGAAGAGAACCATAAAGGAGTCTGTTCCACAGACAGTGCACCAAGGGTGCTTCCAGCCATTCATTGCATCTGTAACAAGATTAAAAAGCTAACTGAGGGCATTGATTTGTAAATAAACAGGCACAGGACATCCACATCTAGTCACTATCCAGCCATTTCACATGGTTCAGCCTGGAGAAATCTGCCTTAAAAAGTTTCCCAACAGCAATGTATCCAGTGTAACATATAAACTCACCTTCAGGAGTAGTACATCTGTTATCCTGGGGTGAGATAAGCATCAACTTCCTTGACACTATGCTTCTTTGACTGTGGTTGTCCACTCTCTCCTTCCTTTCTTTTCATGACTGCAGAAGACTGTGCCTCTGCACTAGTTCTTCACCTTTATTGTCTGCCGACAAAGAAAGCTGCAACAGACTTAGCAAAGGACAAGTTTCATCACAGAGTCTTCAGCATCCTCAGACTTATATGTTCATGCCCTACGGAAAAGTAGCAATACCTTTGGGAATTACTGTAACATTTACAATCTTGCATTTCAGAGCAATTTCAGGGGGAGCTGAGGGATGTGGAAAGGAAGAGTGAGGCATGAACTCCTTCAGCAGTGGCAGCAGCTTACAAAGGATGCATCTTTTTCCACTCCCTATTCCCACACTCTAAAACTGCTATACTGCCTCAGATGTCATTGACAGCAATATGAAGAGCAATATGTGGTCCCATGCTAGAGCCCTTCCCAAAGATGGCCAGGGTAGAAAGAAAGAGGTGGGAAGAAAGTGGAAGGTACCTCGGGAAGGAGGCATCTTTTTGCCTGTCCATGCACGGTGCCTGACATTCTATCACATGCAAACACAATTTTTGGTGGCACTCGGATGAATATTTTTTTTAGGTTTCAGAGAGTGTGTCTGGGTATAAGGAGTATGGTTTGGGTGAGGCAGATTAAGCAGTCTCTCTAATATCCAAGTTTCTTTCCAAAGACCACAATGGAAGGGCTGAAGATTTGAGAAGAGGAATGCCATCCCATGGTAGGAGATAGCATGTCTTGGTGTGCCACCTACGTTGAGAAGGGAGAATAGCTAAAGACAAATATTAAAGTGCCTCCAGTGCTGAACCAGGACTATAAAAGGAAGTCAAATGAATCACTTAGTCAAGCAGGACTGCTCAAAAAGGCAGGGTCATAAATTTGAGGGATTCCCAAATGTACTCTGAACACTTATTCTGGAGAGAATGAACCAAGGTGTCTGAGTCCAGCTCAGCTCTTTTTCCAAGAGCTGCATTATTAAAATTTCCCATTATGGCCAAGTTCTGTGCTTCAGACAATCCTGCTAATTGCTAACAAAAAGAGTTATCCACTTGATCTGCCTGGATCTGCAGCAGATCCCCCAGCGATGCCTGTATTCTTTTCTTTTGTATTATCATTCAGACTTTCAATACGTGTTTCCTGCTGCTTTCTGAACATATGAGTGAGATATGTGGCATAATCTCCTTCACCTTTTTCCCTCCTGTTGTTCCTGAACAAGCTGTGCTCTTCGGTATTAGTATTCCAGTCACATATTCACATGACTGTACCCTACCAAGTTTCTGTGATGTCAGTTAAGTTGTAATTTTGATCTTGCATTGTTTTCCATATCCTTCTATTATTTTTGATATATTTTACATCAATATAGAGACATCTAGGCTGGGCATCAGTCAGTTGGTTTGCTTTCTTCTTCTTCTTCCAATGACATGTTTTAAAGAATCATAGTTTTCATTTTTTCAGCTTTTTTGTCTATGCCACTGTGGGTCATGTTTATTTGGACACTCATGTCACCAGCCTTAAAGGATATTTTAGTGCATATCTGATCAGATTAGCAAATATATGCTAAAATTTTTCCTTCTTTCTTTGTTAGATAGAACCCATTTCTTCTCAGCAGTCCTTCCCATCCCATCATGGAAGCACGTGGTTATGCTGAGGAAACCAAGGTCTTCCTTGTAACACTGTGCACAGCCATGCATTCTCTTTCCCATCCTTACATGCATGTACTCCTTTGAGATTATCTTTGTCTAAGCAGAAACTGCAATCATAAGTGCTTCTAGACCTCTCCATCTTTTCACCCAAGAAACATCTACATCACAAAAACCACAGTAACCACTTCTCATCAGAGGGCCACATGATTCCCGGAGGCTGAAGTAACCTCTAGCTTCTCTAGGAGAGAGATGATACCTGTTTAAGACCTCGTGCAGAACTTGAATGTACCACGACCCTAATTCATGAAACACAGTGTAACATTATTAATAAGATTGATGCTAAAATGCAGAAAATGGAAAAAATGGGATCAGAGACATTCAGAAATCCCCTACTCTTACCTCTGTACTCCAAAGTAGGATCACCTATATCAAAACTGCTCATGAATGATGGTTGCCTAACCATACTTTTAAAAATAGCAGTAATAGGACACTGCGGACTATCACAGCCTATCTATTTCAGTACTTCACTCTCCTACCTTTAGTTTTTCCTGTGTCAAACAACTTTCCTCTGCTGCAGTTTACTTGTTCTAACCACAGTGAATATGCAGAAAAATTTATTCCCTTCTTCTTTGCAAATTGCCTATGTCTATACTGGTAAAATAAACAGAGCCAGAACACAGGCCCAAACGGTGGACCTTGATTATCTACAATGTCGCGTTCCTAGAACGGGCCCTCACAGAGCTTGGGCATTGCCCTAATCACTTCCCAGACACAGTCTGAGACTTATTACCAGCTCAGATGCAGCTATGTCGTCATGAAGACTGTAAAAGAGTTTAAAGGCCAGATAATGTCTCCAGGCCAAAGAATAAACTCTAGCATTGGGGTTTTTTTTTAAAAAAATGTACCTTTTATATAGTTAACAATTCTTATCAACTCTCCTTTTTTGGACTAAACAAGGTCAGTCTCAGCCTTTCTTTACAGACTCCAGATTTTTCTCACTGGAATGCCTGTCATTTTCAGCTGACATTCCCAAAACTGGTCCCTGAAGTGCAAGTCCCAAAGTGCAATACTCAGCTGTCCCCTCACCAATGCTGACTGAAGATGAACATGATGATTTTCTGTGTACTACAAATAATATTCCTATTTATGCGTTCCAGATTGCTTCGTACAGTTCTCTAAGTACAGTCGAATGAACTTAATGAGCTTTAATTGATTTTTTAAATCTCTAACTTATTTAATACTTTTAGATATGTTATTCCAGCATTTACAGTTCCATAACCCTTTGCATTTGTTGCTGAAGCTGAAGACATCAGCAGTGATAGCACAGGCAGACTTTTCAGTGAGAAAAAAATCATTAAATACTTTGGCCTCTCTGGAGTAACATTTGGGTAGCATCAGTTGGTGGTCATGGAAAAGCTCCTATTAATTCTACCATTTTTGTACCTGTTCTGTGGATCATTGAGAAATTTCTTTCTCAAGAGCTGCCAGCCTATCCACTTTCAAAAGTACTTATATGTGTTTTAAAATTAAATGTTAGGCTGTTAAGACTTTTTAGGAATGAACTGTGCCTCATAAACCAATCTCTTTGAAAGGAATCCCTAGAAGAGCAAATCAGTAAAATTAAAATGATGAAGATAACTAAACAGTTATCATTGTCATCTGACCTCTTATCAATTATCTTGTGCTGTTGTGGCCTCTGTTGCCCATGCTAATTGACCTTGACATGTGTTACTTGTTTTTCGGAGCTTCAGCTGCATAGCTTCTCTGTTGACAAAGATGGGGTGCTACAAGAAGCCAGGCTGTACCTCTTGCCTCTTGCCTTTTGACATGGACTTTGGTATGAAATAAAACCCTGTGTGGTGGTCCACACCAGAGCTCGTAGGTGAGCTCGGCTAGGGTGCGATCTGCTGGTGGTATGGGTGTTTCTCTGGAGCAGCAGACCTTAAGGGTGACTGCATCGGTGACTGACACGGTAATGAAAGAGGTTTGCTAATTTGCAATCTAGCTAGTGCTGACTGATAAAGGGATGTGTACAATAGCCTCAGCCTTACCTCTTTCTCCAGGTTTACACTGGCGTGACACCACTGAATTTAGAGAAGCAGTTCCTGATTTACTTAAGGGCAAGGGCAGAATCAGGTCTGATTTTGCACCACAACCCGTACAGATAACAGCTCTCTCTGGGAAAGGTATTGGGTATATTTAAGAACACTTCAATATATATAAGCATATTTTTAGCCTTTCCCCATTTTGTGAGGATATTTTGGATCTTTCTGGTACCTCTCATTATAAAATATTTCTAAGCTGAATCCAGGGCAGATAAATCATGACTCCGGTTTCTTTTGAGCAGGGTAGCCTGCCTAAATCACTGCCACATTCTTCCCATAGTAGTCGTTTAAAATTAATAGCACATGCAGAGGAAAAACTAAACCCTTTGACGTCACTCCTGAAATGAGGAAACATAAACAGAAAAGGCTTCACTCCACCGAGCTGACAGTGCTGACGCGGATTGGTCTGCTCTCCCGCGCCTGTGGCAGTTGACAGCACCTCCCAGCCCTGCACGGCCTTCGGCTCGCTAGCACAGGCAGGCAGACTGCAGCAAGCTCAGCTCTACCCCAGCCCTTACACTGGCAGAAAAGTGCACTCTCTTCCCGAGTCTTTTTGCTTCTTAAGGTGGTTTTATTGGCTGGGTTGGGGGACTTGGGGAGGTTTTCTTTCCTTATTTTTCTTCCTTTTTTTTTTTTTTTAATTTTTATTTTTGTTTGCTGTTGTTACTTAATTCTATTCCTAATCCTGGATGCAGTTACTGGATTCTGCAGTACAAGTCTTCATGAACAAGCTGCACCGCTTAGAGATTTCACGGCATTCAAAGGTCACAGAACTGCCACTATGGTTAAATGTCTTGTTTAATGGTTGAGGTATGTACAGCAAATCTAAAAGAGGCAGCATGATTGTTTTTGAAGGGGAACTAAAACTGTGAAGGGGAGAGGGAGATAATACTATTATTTAGTGGAGAAGATTTTTACTGGTGATTGTTACTACAGCAACCGGTTTTTGAATTTCCTCCCTTTTTCTCTTAATTCAAACTAGATGAAAATTTTAACTTATGTTGGTTTAACCATTTGTTGGCAAAAGAAGATTGCAGAAAGAATCTGTTATTGTAGTCCTTTCTGACCGGACTGAGGAGGTTGTGATTGCTTTTTCTATATGTTTTCCTACTGCTCTGTGGCAGGAGAGGAGACCTGGGACTTGGCTGGCTTAGGTGAAGGGAGAAGAAACCAGAAACTCATTCTTTTCCTGAGGGGGCTGTGAGTTTGTCTGAGAGTTAGAGCAGAGAGAGAAAGAGTTGGAAATAAACAGATCAAGCAGAAAACAATATCAGCCTCATTTTTAGGAGTACATGTACAACATCATTCTTTTTTTTACTACATGCTAAGATTGCTTTACTTGATTTGGGTTCAGAAGTTCAAAATTAAGAAGCAGCCTACACTTTGACTTACAAGCAGATCCTCAGTGGGAAGGGAGGGAGCTGATCGTCTTATATCGACACCAGTTTTTCAGGTAGCTTTTGCTACTTAAACAGAGAAAAGTGGAAATTTGCTTGGAAGTTGAAGTAATGTAGCCTGACGTCTGGTTGATGACATACAGGTTCAATTCATATTCAAGCTAGTGATCTGCCTTGAATGAGTATTGCAGCATTACAGTGGACAGTGTGTGCTGCAGGAAATGAAAGCAACTGCTAGCATAAAACTAACATTGTGTGATTCTAAAATGCAAAAGGAGGAGCCACTTGTCAGAGCTTGTGTGCGTCTGTGTGTGTATGTATGAATGGTCTTAAAAATAATTTCAGCCAACACAACCTATTTCTGTTGTTAATTGGATTAATACACAGGTATGCTCAATGACTAGCGAACTCCATATTTTCCCAATTTGTGAAATGAGACTTTTTACAGCTCTGTTTGCGGTGTTGCTGTAGATATAAACCCTCTGCAATTTGAAAATCTTTTAGTTTAACTTCAAAAATTATACCTTGTTATACAGTTCCTATAACAAGGAACAGAACATGAGCATACCCACCTCATGCAATGCACCTCAAAGGGTTACAAAAACTAATTACACTAGGCTGAAGCATGCTAGCTTAAGGACTGCAAAAATATTAGCTCTGAAATGCAGAGGATGTGATATGTGCTGTGAATGGACAATTGCTATTCTGCAGTGCCTAGTGGGAAAACAAGGACTTTGTGTATTGCAAATGCATAACTGCAGCTCCTCCATTTCCTTTGCTGTATCTTCACTGATGACTGCAGAAACAAAGAGGCTTGTCACAGATAAACTCTTTAGTGCCCCTTCTCTTTTGAGATACTTGAGGACATTTTTTTCATATCATCCAACAACCCAAAGTCCAGCTTCGTTAGTTGAACTGTTATTCTGTAATCTGCATGCCATTCTGTCCTCCCCAGCCCTCCTCAAAGTCTTACTACGTGAACTGCCAGCTGTTTTCAAAAACTAAAGCACTGCTTCTCTAGCCCCAAGTTTAGAAAGGTTGATATAGTATTTGTTAGATTATTAATTAGCAAATTTGACTAAGGGGAAGCCTCAGTCTATAGGGACTATAGCCTGTTCTGTACGGAACAACCCTGGAACTACATGAAGATATCCAAGTTTCCAAAAGACAATCTGTAAGACATTTGTTTATAATAGAATCCTAGAATTAAATTATTTACTTCTTTTGATAAACATTTTTTAGAGAAGCTTAGTTTTTAAGCTCTGTAATCTACATTTCGCTGCATCTGTGTTTCGTAGCAACTACTACTGGTGATACTAATAGTAAATATGCTAAGTGGACTTCAGCTGAGGAAACGACACTGTTTTTCTACTTTAGTAAGAAGAGTTTATCTGCAATGCTTTCTCTGAACATTCTCAATTCAGCATCAAGAACAAAATACAATTTAAGGTTGGCCTCTCTGCAGTAGATGAAATGCTTACTGATATTTGCAGTCACATTTTCTCAAAAAAAAAAAGTCTGTATTGCAGAAGTTTCATGTGATATGAATGGCTGCTCATTCTGAGTTTATTTCCATAGGGTGGACAAGAGTTGTCACCAGTGAAGTTCTAGTGATTCCAGCAGAGTAAGGCATACTCTGCTGAGACTGATCCAATGTATTGCACATCACTTTTTAAAATTACGAAATGTTTAATTCTCTAAACTACCATATAAAGATACCATTATAACAGCAGTTGTTTCCTCCCCTTCCTCCTGTTTATGTGCTTTTCCCTTCTGAAATCCAGCCCTCTGCTTGCCCTTACCAGACCTCTAGGTAGGTCATTGAAGCAGACTGATTTTCCAGTGTCTTCATTGCAATTATCAGGTATAATTGAGACATTCAATCATATGTAATTCCTCTTCACTCACCCCATGGTTCTTCTACCAACAGTTAAAGCATATTTTAATGAGAAACAGTCTGAAAATTGATATTTTATGGCGTATATATGGTTTTCTGTGATTTTTCAGTCTCATAGGGAAAAAACTTCTCTTGTACTGGTAATTTCCTTTATAGGAGCTGTATGAAACAGAAATGCCAGTTACTAACCAAGCCATTACTGTCAATAGACTAAGCCCTTAAATAAAGATGCCTTTATATTTAATCATAAGAAATGTTTAAGACCTGAACTGTCCTGTAATCAAGCTAGATATATGGCCAAAAGCTCTTGATGCAGTTGGGCTAACAGAAAAACAAGTCATTTGGGGCAGCCAGGAAGACATCCCATGTAAATGAGCATTCTTAGCAACTGACTATTGTTCATCTTTTCTCCATTTTCATGCTTGAAATTATTACAGCACTCCATGTGTTTGTCACAGGGTGAAAGTGAAAGGGACAGCTGGGGTCCTACCAGCTGCCAGAACAAAATTAAGTGTTTTGTAATGCAATGATGGCTCAGTATTCCTCCTCCCACATCCATATTGGGTGGAAGATGGGACTCTTTATGTTGGAATTGTAGCATTCATTTTTCTTGTTCCTCAGCCAGACAACAGGCTTACCCTTGCAGGGACATCAGTTTTCACACTTCCGATGAAACGTTGGCTTTATATCTAGTGTGAAAATTGCACTTTTCAGTCACAAGCTTCAGGATGTGGAACTGATGTTATTCAGAGTTTATAGCCCGGGGGCACTGGGACACAGACGTGCAGCCTAAGTGTCCAAAAGCAGTTTAGAAGTTCTGATGCTTTTTCTTTCTCTGGCCAACATGAGGTGCATCAATTTAGGCAGCTAAAGATGAACAATGGTAGCTGAAAAGCTGGGCCACGAAGCCGGGCACCACATATGCAATCATATGGTAACCTTTTTCTGTAGTTTCCCAGTAAATGAGTGGAAGTCAAATAATGTGTCTTCTGATAGTAGTAGGAATTTGTCAGGTCTGAAGTATTAGCTTTGTGTAAATACTAGAGAGATAGAATATATTTGTTGTATTTAAGACAATTTAATTAATTAATTTACAGAAATTTAAAATGCAAAGTCAACTGCTGAAAGATTTTTTAGCAAAAAGAATTCTTCTGTATCTTCGTGAAAATTTAGAGCACTTTTTAATTTTATTTTTACTATTATTCTTACTACAGTACCATTCTAAGAAAATTGCATTAGAAAACAATATTTGAACCTCTGAACTTATCATTTCTGTTTTCCTGTAACAGACTGTGGTATTCAGGGGATTGATTGCTAGGATTCACAGTGCTCAGATCTGGGCTAGTGATAGCTATCGTGCTTTAAAGCCTCCAGTTTTAAAGTAGAAAATTAACAAATCAGAGCCAGATCAGATAGAAGAGACAGCAGTTCCAGAAGCCACACTTCAGTGGCAAAACTGTAAGTGAAAAGTTTGGGGCAGAGACAATTCTCAAAAAGCAACAGTCAAATGATTTGAGCATTTCTTTTGCACGGATTTAATAGTGTGGTATCTGCAATCCATCAATGCTGTAATTTTGATATACATTTTTCACTTGTTCTGTTCCTAGAAAGGAAAAATCTATAGCTATCATTTTATTATGTAAACAGTGTTGAACTATAGAAATTAAACTAATGAAAGGGCCCTATTGAGTTTGATTTACTTATTCTGTTCTTCCTCCCAGTGGGAGCTGTGAGTGAGGATGGATGAGAACTCAGTTTAGCTACTTATTTAAGCCACATAGTCTTATGGTGGCATATGATATGCTTCTGCTAGCTTACTATCCAGCCAAATAAGACATCCAGGTTGCCTGGATGGATAAACATAGCTGATGATCTCTCCCTCTTAATAGGTGGGGATGAGCAGTTAGGATTCTCCCAGTCACATGCAGAGACAAATTTGTTATAGTTTGCCTAAAGAAGAATTGCATGCAGACACAAACAGCAAGATTTATTTCTCATCGAGTAGGTTATTTTAAAAATAAGAAACAAATATTTAGAAGAAGATAGTTGCAGAGGTATTTTTTTCTTCTGTAGCTGGTAGGTTTATACTAGTTACCCACAAAAATTTCTGGTATGAGAAAACTCACCAACTAATATCTCACTATGGCTTGTGTTAATGCCGGCAGTGTAAGGTTTTTAAAAGTAGAGCACAGAATCTGCTGTCAAACTAAGTTTAGCTAATTGTCATGGAGGCATAAAAACACACTTGTGGGGCAACTGCTGTCAGGGCCTGTATACAATTTTCTACATGGTTGTTTGTAGCAGAGTCTATGATACTAACCCTTCTGTACGTAGGAAAGATGCTTTGGAAAGGATGATCATTACCTTTCCAAGAATAAAGTGGGAGGTAGGCATGTTTTGACTGAATATGCAGCAACTCAGGAGTGGCTCAGAGAAATATACATCTGTAAAAGTGAAATTAAGAAACCTCAATTTCAACTAGAGAACTCCTGGAGGATGATACTGAGCTACCGTGTGATCACTTCTGCTCCCTTTGGAAATCGCCCTTTACACCTTTTGAAAGAAAGGGTCTGTACTCTCCCTTATGTTCTTATTCCCTTTCGTTCCCCCTACCCAACCTTTTTCCCATAGCAACCTCCTAGAGTGCTTGTGAAGACTGGCTAAGCTCTGGGGCTTGTCCCAGCTCTGGGGTGGCAGAGCTACCATTAGTGTGCAAGGACTCATCCCTTGGAAAGAGAGATGACGATTCCTAGGTGGTTGCTGTGCTTTAGAAACAAACACATATTGACATGAAATGCCTTAGCACTTTCCCAAGAATTCAGCTGTCATACAAAGGGTGTAGCTATTTTCCTCTTTATGTATGATGATCCTGGTATAGAATGACAACTGGGACCTCTGCGTAGAGAGCCCCAGAGGACAGCATCTGCTTAATATTTCTGTAGAAGAGCACCAGTTTCCACAAGAAACTGAGGGTGTAGCAGTGCTGTGAGCTTCACTTATGTATGCAGCTGCACACTGAAGTACACTAAATATGGGCAAGACCTGACGTTTCGTTTTGCCTTTCCCTCAACTTACCGCTTATACTTGGCTTTAAACCTCTGAGAAGGTTAGATAGAATGAGGACTTGCTGCATACCAGGTTGCTGGGAAGGAGGGGAAGACCTCACATAGACACCAAGAGAGAGATGAAAGCAGATGCATGAGGTCTTCATGGAGAAAGCACACTTCTGGCTTTGTGTTAACTGACAACCATGTTGAAACAGGCTGCTGCTCCTTTCTGTTTCAAATGTTGGGATATGACTTGGCTCTGTATTACTTATTCATAGGCATTTCTGTTTCTCACACTGCCGTAATATCTGAGTGTCTATTAATAACAATGTTCAAGTGGCATCAGAACGGCCATCATAAATGTAATTAGGCAGCGTATCTCCAGTTTAATCAATATGGTCATTAGAAGACTGTAAGACAGCCAGGAAAACAATAATTAGTCCTGATTAATAAAAGAGAACTTGCACACATCAGCGAAGGAGAGGAGGGAGCTTTGCCTGTTCAAGGCTTGGGAGGACAGTGAGTTGCTTTCTCCTTTAGCAGATCTGAGGACACTGTTATTAAAAAACCCTCTTGAAAATGCCCTCACAATACTAAATAAAGTGGAAAATAATATACTGTAGAGAGAGAACTACTATACTGAAAGTATATTTTCCAAATTCTAAAATTCTGTTATTAAAAAAACCTTTATTTTCTTGAACAAACTATAAGTGCCAGCTAGAAAGATAAAACTGGAATGTATTTCTTCACCAAGCAAATTCCTCAGGTGCACAGTTGCTTTGTTTTTGTAGGACTGCTTTAAAAAGCAGAACGACTGAAAGAAGACTCAAATTGGATCAGTGTGTGAGTGTAAAATGGCATGGTTCCACTGAGGTTAGTAGGACTCCATCAATTTATATCTGTGAAAGATCAGACCCGCTGAGCTTTCAGGTCTTATAAGCACTCCTTCTCTTCACCAGTTAGATCAAATTTTAGGCTCATTAGCCTTTCGCCATACCTGTTTCATACCGGTTTTTCCACAACTTCCTCAGCATTGCGGTACCATCGGGCTGCTTTTGACGGCTCCGCAGAAGCTGCGATGCACTTTTTCCCTTCCATCACCCTCTAAACCTCCCTTCTCTCCTTCCCTTTCTCACAGAAAAAAAAATGTTTATCAGATTTTATTTGAAGTCACAACCTCGCAGTTAATTCTTAGCTTATGTGTTATCATCTGCAAAAGTGTATGTATTTGTAATACAGAGGGGGCTGATCTCACTTGTTTTCAGTATAGACCATGATATGCTTCAATGACACAGCTATGTAAGTAATAATTTTAAAAGCTGAGGAATAACGGGGAAATAGTAATTTTGTTTAGGGACCAACATGTACTGCACTGTATCACAAGATATTTTTCATGTAGGAAGGCTGTATCATCCTGTCTCTTTGAAGCACGAAACTGTATCTATAATAATAATATCCACTACCAAAACATAACCTCTGTAATAGTATGGTAACAAAAACCAGTGCAACACGAGGATGTTGAATGAAGTTCGTCCTATATATCATCATCAAAGCTGATAGAATTGGTCAAGCTTTCAAAAAAGCTCAAATTCGCTTTAGTCTCTAAAAGAAATGGCCAGATCTGAAAAATTGCTGTGCACGAGAGCTTGCCTGGGAAATGTTTTCCCATTCTACCTCAGACAGAAGTAGCCAACAGCCTGTGGTTGGTGGTCTCCAGAGGGTATGGGAGAAAAACATTCAAGTTCCCTCTCTGCTTGTGTTGGCTTTCCTAGGGTGGGTTACCACTGCAGTCTCCCCCAAGGGCTGAACTCTCTGTTCACGGGGCCTGGCAGACGGAGCCCCCGGCCCGCTGCCCCACGCTGAGCCCCGGCGGGAAACCAGAGCTTCTCCACTGCTGAAGCGGCACGCGAAGGTTGTTTCAGGCAGATCTCCACCTGCAGCTCCAGGGGTTCTGTCCTGAACCTGGGAAACCGTTCTAATGGGCGTTTTCTCCAAACGGGCACCTCCTCCTGAACAGCTTTTGTTCCAACAAATTGTTGATTTTAACAGGAAAGCCTGGATATATTTTGAGGGGAAAAAAATCTCACCGCTACTACAGAATTCCCACCTGGCTTGTGAGGACTGAGGGGCACAGAGACTTTGCTTGCTTTGGGTGCCTGCTAGTGGGCAGAGGTGACTGAAAATCTGGTTCCAATCCGGTGACCATTTTGAAAAGTCTGCTTAGATCTTTTTACTTTATAGCTGCTGAATTCAAAGCTCAAAGGTCACTGAAGCCTTGAATTTACAAGTCTTTCAGCAATCCTCTTCTCACTCTCCTCCCAAAAAGCCTAGTACTACTTTTGTTTCTTATTTTGAAAATAAGTGTAAAAAAATAACAGCACTCCATGCTTTATTTATGTGATAACTACGTAGTGCTGAAGAGATTACTTCTTCGTGTTAAGATTTCCTTGTAGTGGTTACAGTTTTTCATCTGAAACACACTTGCTTTAAAAAGAGGGTTGCACATGCATCACAGATGTATTCTTCTTCTTCTCATCCTTCCCCCAGATTTAGCCCTTTAGGGCTTCTCTAGCAGAGTAGGGGAGTGTGGGATTCTGTTTGGGTTTGGTTTTTTACTTTTTGCTTAAACACCATAGCAAACATTATTTTAAATCCAATAATATGAGAAAGGGAGGATTATAATGTTCAAACTTGTCAGCTGGTCAGAAGGCCTCTTGGGGGGCAGCCTCACATTCATCTGGACCACCTAATACGCAACTGCAGCTTGGTCTCACTCCATTAGAAATTTTAAATTGGTATTCACGGTTTAGTTTAAAAACCCACAAAGCATCATTTGGCTAATCCTTTTTTAACTTTTAATAATGTTTACTACTAACAAGCCTGAGCTGACTTCTGTTGTTTTCTAAGTATTAGTAAAAACTATTTCACATTTCATAAAAGAATAAAGCAAAAAGCATTTAATGTCAATCTATGTTTGGCACTGCACCTTTTTATGATAGCTGATGACAATTAGTTTGCAAATAAAGAAAACATTCTCTAAAAAAGTGTCAAAAGGTCCAGATGTTTAAAACATAGAAAACAATTAGCAGGGAGGTCTCAGTGCTATGTAGCCAGCCTTTAATTGTCATCTGTTGACAGTACTTTGACAGTTGACCTTCTTCAGCTCTGATTTTAGGAGAACTTCAAAAGCCTCTGAGCTACTTTCTCGATTTCTAGAGACATTTTTTGAAAGATTATATTAAAGGGGCATTTCTCCTTTTTGACTCTCTGTTAACCTCATTTTCTCCTGAGACCGCTTGTCTAAAAATTACCTTTTCACCACGCTGATTTATAGGTTCTGGCACAGGAACTAATGCTGTTTCTCCTAGTAGCAGACAGAAAATTAGTCACAATCTGATGTTAACAACTTCTTCATTACCTAAACTGCTTTACACTTTATTAAGTTCAATACAAGCAAATCTAATGCCTTTGAACAAACCAAGGCGTTCTTGTCCATGTTGCAAATATATGAGACAATAATTAATTTATAAAGTCACTATTGTAAGTCAGCTTCTGTGGCAAACCAGGATCTGAATTGTGATACTACTGAATTCTGCAGAGAAGTGCCACTTGAGTGCAGCAGAGAGAAAAAATTGTTTTAGCTAATTTACATTAAAAAGTCAAATACGAGTAACACTGTCAACAGAGTTGCTCTTGTGGTTCCTGTTGGGAGATGAGATTCAACATATTCTACTCTCACGTTTGACACACTACAGATTTGTCTGTGCTGGCAACAAATAATCTGCACTGAAGAGAGTGATAGGGTGGTTCTGAGGTATAGGGTACCTGTAGATTTCAGCGACAAGGAGATCAGGAAAGCTTTTATGAAGAGTCAGTCCACCACTCTATGTTTCTACCAAAATCACCAGTGGTGGTGTAATTTTCAGCTGGTCCCTTAAATTGCCCTCACTGCCTTTCAGAGTCAAGTACCTGCTGAGCACTCAGGTGGTTTACTAATTAATGTTCCTCTGCATCTTGCCCATGAACCTCAGGCAGTGTTCCTGCAGTCCCTCCGGGCTGGAAGGGGAACTCATTGGAAAGTCAGTCATGTAAAAGGGAATGGCCTTGGTCTTAGCCCAGGCAGATACGAAATTGAGTCAATCATCTAAGTTGTGGCATTATCATGTATGGTATAAGAAATGATACGACATTTTTCATGCTTCATGCATGCAATAGCATTCACTGTTCTGGAAGCGTCTAGTATAAAAGGATATGTTAATGAAAACTATAATTTAGAAAGAGAATGTTTCTGAACACATTGATGAATAAAGAAAAAGTTGGGTTTTTTTAAGAGAGGCTTTACAATTATTATTTTTACAAATAGAGCCATAGAAACAAAGTTTTAGTTTGACTTGGTCACTCCAACATTTTTCCTTTAAATGAAGATTCTTTTAAGGACCAAACTCAGAATTTGCAAAATTATCCACTTCTTTAAAATGTTTGGGGGAGCTCATTTTGAAACCTGTGCCTTGCTGGAGCACCTAAGTTCCCATTGGCTTCGCTGTATTTGTGAGTTCCTCAGAATTTTTTAAAATCAAAATGTCAACTATGTCACATCAGCCGTGCTATGGTAGACTTCAACAAAATGGTAGGCCAGAGTTTTCAAAAGGGTTGGACATTGTAATACTAGAAATAGCCAAGTGGCTATTTATTAATTTCTATTAAAAATAAAATTAATGCTATTTGCACTTCGCTAGGAGAGGCGGAGTTATCTTCAGCTAACCCTCTACTCTGTAGAAGAACTGGAGGATGCTGGGGCAAACATTTTACATCCACCACTGTTTAGAAATGTAAAATAATTTTCTTTAACTCATAAGCATATGTGTTTTCTTTTTCCTTAAACTCTTGAGCTTTTCCTTAATGCAATATTTCCTCTGCTTTCCATATTTTAGATTACATTCACAGCAGCTGCTTGCTGCTTCTAAAAACTTCCTATTTTTTTCATTTCTCACTTTTTCTGAAATTATCCTTTTTTCTTTAGAGGGTAGAAAACCAAAGACCAGAAAATTTACTTACCTTATTACTACATTTAGCGATAAAGAATTTTATACCAAACTCATTTTAAAAAAATGAAATGTCAAAGGAAAGAGAATCTTTTGCTTTCTGGTTGTGGACCATTACAACTACACTGTCCTTCTGAACTCTGAGCAGATCCTTACAGGAAGTCGATGCATCATCTTAAGGCAGATTGTAGGCAGGCACAAGGGGAAGGTATATCCTCGGCGATCATGAAACATCAGAAACATTTCTGAATATGATTGATAACAGAGTGAAAGGGAGAAAGTCAAGCAGAGATGGTCTCAGAGACTTTGGATCCCAAATAGGAGCATGATTTCATGTTCAGACTCATACCAAATGAAATGCTAACCTAGGAAAAATTGTATTGAGCTAAGAGATTATTTAAGGCTATCGCTCTATGCTGCAAAGTGTGTTGCAGTACCAGCAGAGTAAGAAATGTTGTATGTAACACGTTAACGAGATCAGTAAGACTCATTTAAGTAAGACATCTCTATTCCCCACAGATAGAAACTCAGGAAACACAAACGTATTAAAGGCTACTTTTTGGAAATGGCTTCTCTGTCTGTGCATAAATATCTTTTAAGAGTTGGAGATTCAAGCTTTTGTCACTCCAGATTTTCTAACTCAGAAAATTATTTTTTATTAACTCAGAAATTATTTAGTGTTTAAATACAATATTTAGGTGGTCTATTCTCTGTGTATTAATCTAGTTATTTGACTGCAGAACAGCCAAACATTTGTATAAGCAGTTTATGTTGACAGAGCCTTCTACTATGGAAATTTGCCATTTCATAGAATAAATAATTTGTTACGGAAAATTGCTCTGTATCCTAGGGATTTGGGGTTCTTCCTAAACTGAGGATAGAATTACTTCAAGCATCTATTTGATTTATTTTTTTTTAAATGATAAAAATTAAGGGTTCTGTTCACCTACCACATGCACACTGAGTGCAAACTGTACCCGCCTCCCGCTGAACCCAAAACACAGACTCATTTCAGCAGGCAGGATGGAAACCCTATGTACCCTGGAGCTATGTTCCCTATAGGCACCCCCACAGCAGAGACTGCTAAATTGTCTGATCCCATATCTCTGCTAACAGTGCACCTTTCCTCAGCGTCACTGGCTACATCCAAGGCCGCGTGGCTCCAACCAGAATCTCCCTCAGAGACTTTGTCGTCTTTGACCCAAAAGCCCCGGCTCTGCTTCGCATTGTGCGGGTAGGGCGTGGGCAGATGGTGAGTGAAAGGGTAGAGGAGGAAGAAACAGGAAAGGGTGGATACAGAGAACGACAGGGAAGAATTGCACCGTATCTTGTTATCTTAAACGCCTCTAATAATGCACCTTCCTCCATCCAATACTGACTATAAAATTGCTGATATTAAGTGTATTTCAGCACTGTTTCTCCTTGTTTCCATCAAGTCTTGATCTTTTGACCTCCAGTATTTCTACACTGGCTGCCCATAGAAATATTTAATCTGTTCAACATCATGGTGCTCGGGGGCTTGGGTCCAGCTTTACACAGATTTCTTTACGATGGTTGACCGCACGATTCTGGTGACATAAAGGCTGTCTCCAGCATCAGGATAAAGACTGTTTGTATAGGAGACATCTCTGCAAAATTTCAAAATGAATGGCTAAGAAACTGAGGTCAACACTTCCCTTTCCAAGTGCAAGATATATTTCTTCCAATTTTTCAAAGAAATCATCACGTGTTTAAAAGAGAATAATTGAAACAACAAATCATGTATAACAGTTACTATAGTCCTAGTTTATGCAGTACTGGAAAGTATTCACCCTTGAGGATGAGGGATAAAATAGAAAAAAAACCAAGAAGAGTGTTGGAAACTTAAAGATTTGACTTTTAGAAAAAAGAAGCAATGAGGATCATTATTTATTTACTCCAGAACATTTATTAACCTCACTGGTTCACCCTGTGACATCTCATTACCTGTGAATATCTGGGCCATTCATACATTCTTTGAGAATTTACTATTGCAATTTTACTTAATATGTGAAAGAAAAATCATGATGGCAGTACCTGTAAATAATGTGTTCCACAACAACAATAATATGGCCGTGCATTTTTTTCATATGGGGAATGGTGATTTTAAATACTCTGAATGTTTTAGATCTCTAACAATGTATTTAATCATGTGAATAGTTTTGCGTATAGGAGTGTTTGAATACTGAGCAAATTCCAATGTCTCTGCAGATCTTGACAATACCAGCAACTGATTACTCAATTATTATAATATTTTTAGAAATTCTATAAAATTATTTATTCAATGGTTGTTTTGGAAAACTGACAGAATATATCTGTGGATATGAAATATTTGTATATCCTTCTAAATTTTATAACAGTATAAAAAGTTCTAATTATGAAGTGTTTGTTATTAAATATAGATGTGGAAAAAAAATTAGGATCTAACAGAAACTCACAAGATGAAAGATCAGATCTATGACTGGATGTTTAACCTGTTAAGGGGTCCTGAAAAACTGCACAGTACAGAAAACTTAGTAGATATAAACCAAATTCCCTTCTTATATGTGCAAGGAGAAGCCTGCCTGGCTTTATGGAATCTTCCATGTATGGAAGAGGGTTGTATATGTTACATAAAGAAAGTAGTATTGTTTCCAGTTTTTGTATTCAGTTTATATCTGAGTCTGATAACAAGAAAAATCCTGCTCTCCTGTTTTATCAACCTGGCCTTGCTGGTTTATATGTTTTACGTAAGTTCTATGTTAATATTCTGGCAACTAATCTCTACTGCATTTTATTTTGAAGAGCCAAACCATCTAACAGTTCAAGTCTTTCTGGGATTTGCCTCATTCTCAATGTCTTCCCTCGCTATCTTTTATTCTGATATAAAAAGTTTAACACTGCAGTTACGTAGCCTTCACCGTATCTCCCAACAAACATTTGTTCGTAAATAAATGAGTTTGGCAAAATCATCTTGTCTTACTGCCACTAGCACATCAGCAAATCAGGCTACACCTCTGTCTAGATCCCAGCTTCTTAATCATTCTGAAGAAATCAGTACAAATTTAAAATAAATTTGCCTACAGGCACATGAAATTATTGTAACTAATAAAGTAAGTTCTAGAAACTGCAGCGGTTGCTTTGCAATTGTAGCTTAGCTCTCACTTGAAATACATGAATTCCTCTCTCACTGTTGCTGTAGTCTTTTTGTGCTTGTGCTAAATCCTCTGATGGCATCTTTCCCTTTAAGTGATTGCCCTTTGCATCTTCTTGGCACCAAGTTATTTTCAGCAAGCTGTACTCACAGCGCTGGCAGCCGTCCCAGGGAAGCTGCTCTGCCTCGGTGGCATTTGGTACATGGGAATTCCAGAGTAAGGAATGGGCAAAGGTTACCCCATGTTTTACATCACTCTCAGAAACATCAAACTAGACTATTAGTGTTTGACAACAAACAACGCATGGGGCCTCTAGGCTTTGCGGTCTGTCTCATTCTTTATTTTCCCTACTCTTGTACCTCCACTCATGTCAGCCACGTTGAAATATTACCTGTGTGTTATTCTTGTACTATCACCCTACGATGTAGGAAGTCTTGCTAAAAGATGCAGTTTGACACAGAATAGTTTAAATGCTAGGAAATAGTTTAACTGCTAGGAAACAATCCAAACGCTCAATAAGATTCGGATAGTTGTATTCTCAGACTTTTCCAGGCCTTTGCTGTTCTAATACCTTAAGAGACTGATTTCAGCCTGGAAGTTACTCTCACCGTGCCAAAAACAGGCAAGCAGCAGCTTTTTTTGCACAGCAAAACTTGTCATTCTTCATAAATAAAAATGTCCTATCAAGAAGCAACAAATACACAGAATAAATATACGTAATCTATCTGTTGCTAAAACAAAAGGAAGGCAAGTCAGATTCCACAATTTCATTTTCTAATTGTACTTCTGCCTGCTGGAGGTTTAGTCTACAGACCTGTTTAGCTATGTCTTCCACAGACTTCCGAAGGCTGTTTGTGAATCAGGTGTGCTCCCTGACTTGCCTGCCTTCAGACCGTTACTTGATGAGAAGCCTGCCTGGCTGTGCCTCACAGCATGGGTAACAAGTCACCAAGCACGCCACGTGGTGCCCTTGGTGGCCTCTGTTAGCCCTTGCTGGCCTCTCCCTGGGGACTCTTCTGCCCATGATATGGGTGACTGAGGTCTTCTGATATACCAGGGTATATCAGTGCTCCTTGTTAGCAGTGTCTACCTAATATTATTGAAAGGTTTTGGGTTTTTTTCCTGATGGGGCAGGTCCTGTACGAGGGAGTTAGGATAGTCAGTTGAAGAACATTGTTTGCTGAGTAACCTCAGAGATTAACGTTCACTAAAATGAGGATGGAGAAAGAAATCAATAAATCAAATCTGAATACAGGAAAACTGATGTGGTGCCATTAAGTCAGACCATACTGGTGATTCATCTTAGTACAAAGTCAGTAGACTTTGACTCGTACTTGATCCTTCGACATTGATCCTGAATACTAATACGTAGAAAATCACAGATTTTTAAATGAGGAAAAAAATTATGCTCCTTTCATTTCATGACAATACCCGGAAAGGAATTTGTTCCCTAAAATATAAGTTTTTCTAAAAATTGTATGAAATTATCTGTAAGAAGTAAAGATTTAGAGCAAGTACATTAATATAAAAATACTGTAATTTTAAAAAAAATATGTTCAAGTCAATACTATGATTAGCTAGGCTAGCCTTCCAGACCTACTTAGAGATCTTCTTATGAAATATTTATAAATGGATTTGTTACTTACAGCAGAAAGATAATTTAAAATGCAAATGGGAATTTTTACATGAATGAACTGAGCAGAACTGTTGTAAAAACGAGTATCGCTAGGCATAGGTTCAACACTACAAGAAAAAAATCACTCTACAAAAAAAACCCCATCCTTTTCTAGTACAACATTAGGAAGCCTAGTACAACTTCAGGAAGCCTGAAGTGCTAATTTTCAAGTACAGAGTAAAAACAGCTTACAAAATCAGATGTATCCATAATACCTTGTTACCTTTGGCTTTCTGTATACATCATAATCATGTCAAATTAGCATTTCCCATAGCTATTCGGGAACCCTGTTTCTCTTAATTCAAATACAAATGTCAGATGGGCACAGGGCAGTTATCAGCAGCTTGCTACAAAGCCAGTCCATGGGAGCCGTCTATTTCAAAGCCACAATGCTTCCCTGTAGTATCCGGGTTCTGCAGAGCACGGTTTTGTCTTGCTCCATTTCCTTCATTATCTTTAAGGTGAGGAAGTTCATCTTACTGTGAACAAACTATTTTTTTTTAATATAGTGTTCTTTTAAGTGAAGGATGGACTTGAGAGTAGCAGAAAATGGTATAAATTCCAAGTAATTATCATCCGAAGGCTTGTTTGCTACTGGAAATGAGTGAGAAGGAAGCTGTAATACATTTCTGATGTTTGCAAAAGGTAAGGGTAGTATATTCATATTTGAAAGTATGAATTTGTGTTCCACAGGATCAGGAAGAAATTTTCTATCACCATCAGCAACATGCATGGCATCAAGACATAAATAGATGTTTTATATCTTTATGTGAGTAAGTCAAAATTACCTATTCCTGGCAATCAGATATCTGATTTGATGTTTTTCTCATCTGGTGTGCCTTCTCTTAATGCAAAGTTATTTCTCTACTGGACAGCTTAATTTTGACATAGAGAACTATTTGGCAGATAAACTGATTCTACTCCTATATTCATCAATAAAAATCAAATAACAGAAATAATCTGATCAACACTTTTTTATACCAGTGAACCTTTCTATCGTGACAAAACATGTTTTCCTTTTTTTATACTAGATTTTTATTCAAAGATGATCTCTGAATTGTTTCATGATATCATAACAAAGTCTGGCTTTCCTTTAAAATACAAAACTAAAAACAGACCTCCATGGAAGACAAGGGAATATTTGTTTTCATTAAACATTTTTTCCTATGTTTTTACTCTCTGTGCATTTACTTGCATTACAGTTATGCCTGTTTCCCTCTGCCATCTCCATTGTGCTAGCTGCTGTGTAATCAAGGTGCCACACAAACAGAGAAAAACGTCAGTTTGGTTATTTAATTTGACACAAATGTAGCAAATGAAAGAGGAGAAGCCATGTAAGCATATAAAAAGAAGATTAGATATTTGCATTGGTTAACTGTTGCACAAGTTGATATCTCAATTTTTGTATGTTAAAATGAGCTAATGAACTGCAGAACTTTTTAAGATGTCACATTTTTACCAGTGATTTAGATGTTATCCTTTACATTTACTTCATAGCAAAAATATAACTGAAATTATTGGTCTTTCTGAGGAATTCAAACTGTACCTTCATTAGAAGTTACTCTTTTTGGTGCATGCTTGCTGAGTTAGATTAAGTCATGAGCCTCCCTTTGAATCAGTTGATTTGATTTACAAAAACTTTGTAGGCTGCCTTAATTGACAATCCTTAATGACAACTTCTACTGAGATCATTAGAGGTTAATAGTTTATTAACAATCCATGCTATGAAGCCACATCTGGAGCACTGCATCCAGTTCTGGGCTCCCCAGCATAAGACAGACATAGAGTTACTGGAGTGAGTCCAGTGAAGCACCACAAAGATGAATAAGGACTTGGAGGATCTGTCGTGCAGGGAGAGGCTGAGCGAGCTGGGACTGTTCAGCCTGGAGAAAAGAAGGCTCGGCAAAGATCTTATCACTGTGTATAAATAGCTGATGGAGGGTGTTAGGAAGACAGAGCCAGACTGTGGACCAGGCGGTCTCCAGAAGTCCCTTCCAACCTCAACCATCCTGTGACTCTGAGCAGTAGACATGACACACGTAAGATTGGTAGAGTGCCAAGCCTCGCAGATGTGATAGGACTTCCAGCAGGCACCAGCTGTAAATGTAAATACCGATAATATCATTTAGGAAGAGGACAGGAAGGACATCCCTCTGTTAATAAGTTTTCTGTAACAGGGAGGGCCAAGCTGACAAATGATTTCAAGGAAATGTAGAAATTCGTATCCTTAGTTCTTTAGCAAAACAATGCAGAGAATTTAAACTTTGTTTCCGTTATGTTTCAGAATATTTTGAGGATATTCTGTGACACGGCTGTTGCTGCTTTTATGAGTTGGATCAAATCCTGTTTCAGTGCATCTTATCTATTAATTCACATTCAATAAGGTACCCTTTTGCTAGTGGGCATTCTGGGTTGTCTGTGCTTTGATATTTTTCTGGCACATCCATTAGTACTCTATTAGAGTTCAAAAGGAACACGATAGTAAATGTTTCAAACCTAACATATGCTTCCATTCAATATTTATGCTTTTAGAAGATGAATAGGAGCTCCATTTCTTATGATGTTCCAAATTATTTCTACTACAGGTAATTTGAAGGCCTGATTTTGTTTGTGTGTGTCTATGTGTGTGCACATGCCCAGGCATTGCTACTTGCATCTCTTCCAAAGCCAGTGAAATCCACAGGGAAGCCACATTGTAATTTGCACATCATTTACCTTTACAACTTCTAATTTTTTCGAGCATGTCTGCTGCCTGTGTTTGCTAGATTTGTTCAGATGGGAGAATATTTCTGAACTCATTGGCTAATAGCTTGTCCTAGAGGGACAGGGTTATATAAAAGAGAAATAGAGAAGCATCAGCTGCATGTACTCTGCTCTAATAGCCTACTGCTGCAAATTTTTTTTATAACTAATAATGAATCATAACTTACAATTCAGAGATTTACATCCCTGAAAACTTCTAGGACTCTTAACCCATACAAATTGAAATTTACTACAAGTAAGGCAAAAAGCCCAAATAGTTCTCAGTTTAGGAACAACCTCGGAAAACCCAGTATGTTTTCTCCATCAACAGATAAATTAGAAAGCCTACTTTTGTGTGGCAGTCCTGCTTAAAAGTCTACACTTGAAGATGAGAAGCAGCATGTCATTCTGTGAAGCTGATCTCACACAACACGTTCCAGGTCCCTGGTTACAGTTATCTTTAATTAATATTTTAATTAAAGTGTATCAAATTAACGTAATGAGCTCTGTAATAAATCTCCTGTGGACTACAACAGAGCCAGAATATCACAATAACCATGAGGAACTAGCACAACAATAGGAACCAAAACGCCGCAGAACTTATTAAATCTCCTGACATGTCCCAATCTGCCCTGTTTGATTAATACAATCACCCATGTGATTTATCTTGATCAAGAAAGGGCAAGGAATCTTTCAACAAGATTATTTTACACTCCAGTAATGTGGAGCTCTACATCTATTATCTCAGTGTAGTTGAGTGGGATTTGTTCTGTTCTCAAGTAAAAATTATTTTTCTATTTAGACAGTTTCTCTTTTCTAAGCTGATTGCTATACTGTGCTTATTCCCATTGTTAGGAACCTCTTCATTTGACTTCAGTGTGATTAGTCAGCCAAGAAACTTCTTACCAGAATAAGAAATTGAGAATCTGGATGCAGAACTACAAATAGGTCTGTGGAAATTGTCAAAATGTGGCATTCTGACACTTCTGTGTTGTGGCATAGTCATTTTTGGTAGCTATACACTAAAAATATACCTACATGAAACACCTGAAGGAAATCACACATCTAGGTGATGAAGTGACTGCTTAACTTACTTCTTAAACTTCGTTACAAGATATAGATTAATTGCATTTGCCAATTCTTAGCCACCTGCTGGCAATTATTATCTTGGGTTTGGTGTTGAACTTCAGGAGTATTTTTTGTTAGGGGATGCAGCCGATCGGAAGCTGTAAACATGTTTCTTTTCCATTTAGCAATCAAAATTGGTTCAGCATTCAGTATAGTGGAAGTGAGTGAGTTTCGATTCATATGTTGCCTGTATGTATATAGTCTGCTGAAATTTTAATTTAACACAGGCATACGTTGGAACCTCATCATGTTAATACCAGCAACAATTGAGATTTTGTTATAAAGTTACATGGCTTGCTTACATTTTCTGTCCAAATTTTTACAGTGTGTTTTTAGCAATAGACTATTTGAACCTTCCAACTGTGACTGCATATTCTAGTTATAAAATAATTCATAAATCACAAACCTGTGTTTGTACAAGGATCCTTGTAAATAGTATTTTCTGAAATAGTCAACAGATTAGTTAGATGCTGATTTTGTGAAGTGTTTCAGTTTGACAAACTCAAAATACTCTACATATGTTGAACAAGCCTCTCAGTACATGTGTATGACACAAATTTTTTTCTCTGTTTTTCTAGTGCAAATTTTATTTGTTGTAATAACACAGTAGCAGCAGGCTTGTAGTCATACTAGGTTGGGAAAAGGGAATTCAGCGAATATTTTATGTCAGACTTGACACTAACTGTGATAGACTTACTGGTTCTTAGTGAGACAGACTTTTAATACTAGAGCTGTAAAAAGCTTTTAAGTCTTACATATCATATTTGTGGTCCTTGCACAGCTGTGTTTGTCATCTTGAAGAATCTTTAATTATACTACACTTGTAAACTCTTATTTGGCTCCTGGTTAGTTCATTGACATAGAGAAATCCGTGATGAATATACAGTAGAGCGGTATCTCCTTTGTTTGCCAGAGACAGAAGAAGAATACAGTAATGCTACAAAATAGACAAAATCATTCCATAATAAGAAAATACATTTTGTAATTTTCAAGTTGTTAATTTTTAGTCCTTTATTCTATGAACTGTTCTTATTTCTTTAGGGTAAGGTTCTCATTCTCAGCTGCAATTTTATTTGTAATTTAAGAGCAAATCCAAAGCCCATTAAAATACAAGGGAAGTCTCTCTTCAACTTCAGTAAACTTTGAATTAAGTCTCTTCTCTGAGCATTTCTCACAGGTTCCTGGTAAGGAAAAAGTGCCTGCTCAGTGTTTATATTGCTTCTTAGCAGTAGTTGTCATTTGTAAAAGACATGTAAATATTGTCATTTACCATATTTGCACAACATAGTAATAACATTTTATGCTAGGCACACCCATTTCATTTGCCACGTGTGCCTGCTGGTTGCCACGTAACATTTTTATATTTCCGTGTGAGAAGCCTAGAGAGTGCCCATGCAAAAACAAATGGGCCCTTTACCTACTGTTTGGGCCCGTAAGGTCTTACAGCTTTGTTGTACATTCTTCCTTCGGTCACATTTCAATATCACTGTTTGTTTGAAGTAAGACTTGCAAAAGGGCATAAGGAAGGACCTCTATTGCTATATCATAAGTGCTTGGCAGTGTTTAAAGTTTTGCGTGTATGTTTATACACTTTGCCTTAAAGAGGAACAAGAACTTTGTCTGGTAAGGGTTCATGGTATCACATTTTATCAGAATTAATTATTTCAGCCTCTTGTATTTCTCTGTTTCTGTGTGCTTGAGAGTTCTTTGAGAATGTGCATATTTTACATACTTAATGCTAACAGCAGGGCTGTTACCCTGATATATGCCCAGACACATTCAAACGTGAGCTAGTACTGTGGATTCTTGTTCTGTGTAACAAATACTTCTACATGGCAATCAGTACATGTCAGCTGTCCATGCCTCCATCTCCTTCATGCTTTTAATAGCTATAACATTTAATAATTTACCCTCTTTTGGGGGTTTTATGAAAACATTCTCCCATATTTTCTCTGAGATTTCAATTTGTTGTTCAGTATTCTTATCATCGTATTTTGTTTGCTAGGCAAGAAAAATTCCTTTGTCTTCCTGGTTTTTACTGTGAAATTGTTGTCTTCCTACTTCCTCTCCCATTTCTTAACCATGCAAGTAGTCAGTTTTACTCACCTAACCTGGCCTGCAGCTTCCTGAGACAGGTTAGGTTCAAGGGTAACACAGATCAGCTAATCAGTAGTATAACGTCATTTGTAAAATCCGAACCAAAGCCGAATCCTTCTAAAGTTCAAGAGGCATAATCTTCACAGACGACAAATAATCATCTAAATTTGAGCATCCTCTGGTCTGGTTTTCCTGATTTTAAATGCCTGGGACTTAAATTTCAAAATTACTTGTATTATTTAGAAATATATATGTTAAAAAAAACAATCCCCGTTGATTTCTACTCTAGAAGAAAATATTTAGATTTCTTAAATGAGGGCCCATCAGCTGAATTTGGGCCCTGAGAAAGTAGTGAATATAAATTCATAACCAACTTTAAAAAATATGTTTGAGGCATTTGTAAAGCTAACGTATATCTCATCTTGAAATCCCTGTTGGTGCCTATTTGCATCTTTATGAAAAAAAGTAACAATCTGTCCCTAAATTAGGAAGCGTAACCCAGGAACGCTGTGGGAGCAGCGGGGACTGAATGATGGTTAATCCTCAGTGCCATCACTTACCTGATAAATCAAACATAGGTCCAGTGGGAAAAAGACAGGAGGTTGTAAAGTTAGATCTCTCAGAATACAGACTCACAGAAGAGTGTGGGGTTTTTTATTTTTGTAACTGAAGTAAACTGACCAATGTTTTTTTCTCTTTTAAATGCTTGGTAGTAGTCTTAATGTTTTTTTAACAGAGAAAGGAGGACAGATTCCTGCATTTTTAAAGGGAAAAAAACCCCTAAACTTAAGAGTGTTTCTATCTGTTACGGATGCAATTCAGCAAGACAGCAGCATCCAGGTTTCCAATACAGCCAATAGAATAGCTTCTCATCTTACATGGAAATCACCTCCAGACAGAAAAAAAAGTAATTTTTGGAAGGCTTCGAAGATATTTCTTGATAGCAGGATCAAAAAAGTAAGAGGGCCTTGTAATTCCACAAGGGGAACCTGAAAGTGGACACCTTCAGCTCATAATTCTAGTTTTACTAGCTGCAGCTCACAAAGCAACAGCTGCATCTACATTGCAAAATACCTCCCACACATACATACACACAGTGTTTGCACACAATACTTATTTTTTTCCTTTAATGTGTGGGAATAAATTAGAATCTAAGATCTTACTGTAGAGAAAGTGTGTACTGTTTAGTTTAAAGGGGTAAAGATAATACAGCTCCCATAATTTGATCATGCATGTTGCAAATGGAAGAGGGAATCCTGCAAAAAGAACCATTCCAGCAAATCCAGGTAGAGTTTTACTGAAATCATTAGGTCTACATGATTCTCTTCATAAGATTATCTTCTTCGTATGTTGCCCAGTGGTATCAATTAATTAGTAAAGAGACTGCATAAGCGGAATTGGATGCTATGAGTGAGTACAAATGCTTATATATTACCATTAAAAAATTGTATGCAAAAAAGCAGAATCTGAAAATACTTGTAGCTAATCTCAGAAGTATGGGATCTTGTTTGCCGTCTTTGCTCTCTGAAGAACTGGTCTAGAAATTTCTCAAGGGAATAGGATTTATTAATAGTATCTGATTTTTTAAGCTGGAAACACTTTGAAAATGTATGTTGACATTTCCTCATCAAAGTCATTAGCCAAGTATTTTTCCATGAATGGCTCCAGTCTAATTCACTTTTATTTAATTAGTTCATCCATTGCTGCTGTCTAAGCACGTAATGACTCTAGAGGATGGTTGGACTTTTCACTCTTTCTAGCTATGGTACTCATTACTGTAGTGTACTTACAAAACCAGTGCAAAATCATGTCTCACAGACTACTGTGCTTTTATTTCACCTAAAGAAATTGTTCTCTTCCTCAAATTTGACAGATTTTTTTCTTTACAAATTTTTGTTGTAGCAATGGGACAAAGTCTACAATGCTTGCTGGAGAACTCTGTTAATAATATTTTATTAGAACAGTTTCGGTGCTAGTAGGATGTTCCCTAAATATCTTCCAGTATAAAATTTCTGAAGAAGTAAAGAAACCCGTTAGAATGAGTGGCAGGCAGTGCTTCTTCAGATGCCAGGGAAAACATTTCCTTCTTGATTTTATTAATGCTGTATGGCTGTTTTAAGTATCCTCTAAACAATGTCCGTTGTGGATTTAGACGGAGTACAGCTTTATGAACTCACCCAGTTCAAAGTAGCAGATCAGAGAAGGTTACTATTGATTTATAGGACCCTGGCAAGCATAAATGATTCATGTTCAGTAGTACTTGTCCCACTGTAGATTGAACAAACAGAATGAAATGTACACCTTCTTAAAGGTATAAGTTAACATTTCTAGCAGCCCACTATGTCAATCAGTGTGACTGGCCACCTTAAATATACATTAAAGGTACTTTGCTCTTGTCTGTTGAAGGAAATGTTGTCACCTTCACTGTTTGTGACAGTGAAGAGACAGGGTAGTTGGACACAGGAATGGAAAGTCAGGTACTGCAATTTAACCGCATCTCTAAGTGACACAAAAGAGACTTAGTAATGAGGTAGACATAGCTCTGTAGAAACAAGAAAAGTTCCTGCTCTTTCAGGGGAAAGAAATAACACAGAACAAGGTGGAATAATCTGGGAACGCATGCATTATTCATTGTTCGACTGGGGCCAAAGACATCTTTTCCTTTGGAAATCAACTGGAAACAAATTCCTCTGAAAAGGATCTGTGTTACACATCACCACATACTTACTTGGAAGGCAAACTTAATTGGAAGAGGTGTTGGAGAATTTGTTTTGTTTCTTAACATCTTAGGTTATAACACTTGCTACAGCTTAGAGCGATTCTGTTCTGCCAGCTCAGCCTTAGCCATGCTGAAGTTGACTGTCATTAACCGTGCAGGAGTGCGTCTACTCAAAGATAGAGCATCTGTACGGCCCTTCATGGTGACCTCAGCTGCCTGTGCCATTAGTAGGTACTCAACATTTTCTGGCTAAAAGCTTGGAGGTCTTCACAACATCATATCAGAAATACAATTCTCTCCTCACCAAAAAAAAAAAAAAAAAACAAAGAAAAAATATTAACAACAACAACAACAAATTATTTAATTACCCTGCTCTTCTCCATTTAGAGAAGAGAGATCCTAATGCACTGTTTCAGGAGAACAGTCAGGCTATAACTAAAAGGAAATCATGTCATACATGCCACTCAATCATTTCAAATTAGAAATAATTATAATATAGCATAATCCTTGCTTACTTTAAGACTGAAATAACATGTGGTGGGAAATACAGTAGCATGAAGGTTTTGAAGAGCCTCTTTGTTCTATGTAATTTTGCATCTCCATCATTTAGAAATGATCTGTCATTGAATGAGGCAGCAAAGATGATAGCAAGTGAATGGGTAGCTGAAATGTCAACTTCTTGCAGCATACAGAAGTTCTGCACTCATATTTAGAACTGAAATGGCATTGATTGCATTAGTGGATAAGGTTCTCCTAGCAATGATGACAACTGAGTCCCATTTCCTAAACTGATTTGACAGAAGCTCCAAATGTCTTTGATTATGACCAGTTTCTCTATTAGAGAAGGAACGTTTCTTCTTGCCAAAATACCTTCAGAGAATCATAGGGGTTTTTTTTCTTCTGTGAGGGACATTATAATGTAAAGTTATTCAAGGTCCATCTTGTGATCCTTTTTGTTCAGCATGTGCTGGGATCCTTAAGGGGGCTGTTTGAGAAGGTAGTCTAAAGTGTAAAGTGTGAGTGATATCCAGCGCTGTATTTCTATTTTGTCTTCTAACCCAGTTTACATCTTGATTGTCTAGCCTAGTGTCTAAGTGATCTTTTTTCATATAAACATATTGCCTCCACTGTCTACAGAATTTAAACGTGAAAACAGCTCTAATTTACACTAAGGAATTATTTTCATTCTGGTTTAAGTATGAGATTTGTCTTTGGATGTCTGAAGCTTACCTGATTTTTCCGGTGATTAAGCTGGGACTTTTGGAGTTATTTCTATTGCTTTTTTTTTTTTTTTTTCAACAGGGACAAACAATTCATTCCATGTAGCATGAACATTCACATCCACTGAATTTAAGGAATTGCACCATGAATTTTATGATTGAAATTGATGTTCAACAGTGGCTGTGCTACATCTTCAGATATATTTAAATTAGAATTTCCAAACCTCAAATGACAAATTTCATCACACAATTAAATTAATTAAACTGGTAATTAATTAAACTATTTTAAGTGGACAAAATTTTATATAACTAGTGGACAGATTTCTGAAGCTAAATTCTTCTGATGACAAAAGGCAAAAAAAGAAGGTCAAAAATGACATGAAAGAACGTTAAAAGATAAATTATATTTCCCTAAATAATCTTGATGTACTCTAGTTGAAGTACTTAGCAACAGAGTAATTAAACACAAATTCTGGGTATGTGTTTAGCAGCACAGCTTATGATAATTGTAAGGTTAATCTCCACCACTTTCTCAGTTTCCTTGCGAAGTTACCTTTCCTTTTCATTCTTCTCTGTCCTGTTGTTTTCAAGGCCAGTATTTGTATGGCTGCACTGCAGATTGCCTTAGGTTTGATGCGTTTCTTCCCTGATTCATCATCATCTTCTACTTTCCAGTGGCTACAGGTGACTGCCAATCAGATTTTCTGAGAAATGCAGGGAGTTCCTCTTTTCTGATTCCTCTTTTCCAATTCTCTTCTAAGAACTACCTCCTCTTTTACTTCCTTTCATGTAGAATTTATGATGATTCTGCAGCAGCCTCACATTTACCCACATTCGGGTTTCCCATTTTCTGTGTCAAATACCAACCTTATCTGCTTTGTTATATTCAATATGTGTTCTTGCTACTGCATTGGGTTTTTCCTTTCTGTTAGATTGGTGTTCTCAAAATCAGCCAATTTCAACAGATATTGTGCCATTTGTTTGGCAGCATTTCCCCTTCACACTAATTCTTGTTCACATTTCTTCCATATCTTCACTTCTTGTACTAAATTTTGTTTCATCTCAGTATTTTCTTCTTTCTCTTCTTTTTCTGCATTCTGCATTGAACGTCAGTGAGATGTCATGTCCATGTATTTTGCCGTGTAGTAAACTGATGTTGTGCGCTTGAAGCAGAAGGTGGGGAGTTTCATCTGCTGCTCTTCCAGGTTTCTCCGTT
The DNA here is from genome assembly GCF_000690835.1 of Fulmarus glacialis. Lineage (NCBI taxonomy): Eukaryota > Metazoa > Chordata > Aves > Procellariiformes > Procellariidae > Fulmarus > Fulmarus glacialis. The sequence continues at coordinate 62,516 of NW_009226198.1, read as the reverse complement.
TTTAGCATCACAGCAGAAAGTTTCTAAAGCTTGGCTTACGGCAGCCTGTCTCTCAGCCCCAAGTAGTGCTGTGATTAGTTCCAGGAAAACATTTAGTTTCTGCATCCATATCTACTTTAGCGTAGCTTTCTTTAAAGTTGTTGACAGAAATAGTTGATAATTACTCAGCCCAGTTTTTTTGCAACCAGAAAGAAATGGCTTCAAGATTTGTACTTGTTGACAATTTCACCCTCTTTCCCCAGAACACGTGTTTCAGAGACGTCAGTAATATAAATGAAACATGGACTGTAGCAGAGAAAGTACTTAAGAAGTTGGTTGTACCTTTTCATATTGGGCTTAGTGATTAATGCATTTCTCTCAAGAGACTCACAAATAGGCTCTATTTGTCTGTCTTCCGTTCTGTTGCAGCTGTGTGTTGACAGGGGGGTGAAAGTTCTGTAAATAAACCAATTTTATGGTGCACTTGTATAGCTGATGCCAGAAATGTCATGTAAATCCAGAGACAAATATTGCTTACAGAAAATCATTTCAAGCCTATATAAATGAACTGCCACAGTAATTCCAAATAGTCAAAGCTAAAATAGTGACTTACCAGGAAGACTTCTTTTCCCCAGAACAAAAAGGGAAGAGACTCCCCTTCCCCCAGACATCAAATTAGGCACTGACTAGGGGTTTGTAACTTTGTGGACATTGAAAGATATTATTAAAGTGTAACTGAGGGTGGAATTTGGCCTTGTTTTTTAGAGGTTGTCTTCCCTATCTTAGAATTTGGTAACATGTTAAAGAAAGAGAGGGAGAGGTAATGCTTGGCTTCCCCGCAAATTGTAGGGTAAAAATAAAGGTGAAGTAGTTTCCAGGGACCAAACTGCACTCCAATACTGAAACGTGAAACCCCTTCTATATGAACCCTCCTTTGTGGAGAGAAATGGTGATGGACGTTGGCATTTTAGTATCTCAGAGAAAAGCTTGTTAAATAACACGTCCATCCTAGCCACATTCCTTATTGCCAAGACAAGGTCAGGCCAGAATGGCGGCCAAATGCAGCCAACCTCCCCTGGTTGCAGTAGGGTTTGTTGACCATTAGCGCGTAAATGGATTCGGATTCCAGTTCGGAAAAAGCGATGGAGGGGGAGAGGAGTGATAAGCGAGAAAGGGAAGCATTCAACACAGATCTAGAAGTTTCAAAAGGTATGGAAATTCACCGTTTTTCATAACACGGGAATTAGGGAACACAAAATGAGAACGCCAGACAGCAGAGTTAGGCAAAAAGGGATGTACTTTTTCACACAATGCGTAATTAAATTGTGGAACTCATTTCCACAGGATGTTGAGAAGGCCAAAAGTACAAATGAGTTCAAAGAGGGAAGAGGCAAATACATGCTGAATGATCTATTAAATGCTGCTAAACAAGATGGCCCAGCTGCAACCTGCTCAGGAAATCCCAGTATTGCTGAATTCCAGAAACAGGACAGCTACTTACCAGGGGAGGTTTACTCTCCCTATTCTCTGTTTCTTATGGTCTTTACCTCAGTATCTGTTGCTGGTCATTGTTAAAATAAGTTACAAAGCAGAAGGATCTCTAACCTGATCCCAATTGGTTTTATTTTTTTTTAATTGTGAACAGAATCCAATACTGCAGAAACAGAAATAGATACTTCTCCTTCAGATACAAAGATAGGCAGGGATGAACTGCCATGCAGCACCATTGTAAACTTCAGGGACCCCCAAACATGCCTGCCTTATTAGCTTTGTCCCAATCTCCTGTCCAGAGCAGCCCTGGTACCGTCGTGTTCTGCCCTTAGCTAAACCCAGTGTCTGAGGGAATGTGTCGGGAACAACTCTTACTTTCCTTTCCTAAAGCCTTTCCTGGCTTTAGTTTTCTTATAGAGAATACCATAATATTCTATGACTATTTACATATCTGCTTGGGTCGACATTTCACATACATGGCATTATTTCAAGAATTTTGCATGACTTTTTTTTTTAACAAAAGGCAAACTCTTTAAAAAAAATACGTTCTTTTTGTTATTTTTTGTGTGGTCTACATGAAGGTGGACAGAAGTAGAAAAAGGCAAAGGATCCTGTCTGTGGCCCATGCATAGTGTAGCCACTGCTCAGTCTAGAAGTAGACCAAGTGATTAGCTGCTAGTTTGCAGGACTTCATATAATGACATGCTATAGATAGTCACTAAATGTTCTAGATGTTCATGTTTATTTCTATGGCTAAATAGTTAACTTCATGTAACACAAAAAAAAGTTGCTGAAGGAACTTTCAATAGAAAGATATCATTTTCACACAGCACAACTGCTCACTGTTATATTTTGATGAAAGCTTTTACTGGAAAGGGTCTGTTTTCTTTGACTGTTTTTTTTTTTCTTCATCAGAAAACCGAAAACTAAAACATTTTCTGTCACAGGTGGGGACCAAACTAGTTTTGGCACTTCTCAAGGAAAGCTCAGAGGAGTGCTGTAATTGAACTGTCCAGATACAGAAATCATGGCAAACTACCACCTTTGTTTGAAGCTTGATTATTTTAGTTAATAGCAACTCTTCGGATGCAGATATATTTAGATCTGGCATATGTGGTTGCAATTCCTTGGAACTCCATGGAGTCGCAGCTGCTAGGAGCAGTTCTGAGCCGGTCAGTGCCCTCCAGCATAGCCTACCGCCATGCCTTCCAAAAGCTCATTAACTCTTTGGTCACCAGATTTACAAAGAAGAGACCAGCTAAATAAAACATTTGTGAGAAATAATGTATAGCTATTATTTCCAAATAAGAAAAGGAGACAACTGTAAAGAGATGTTATTAAGAGTGGCTGATGTTTTCCAATATTTCTTTCAAAATCACAATTTTGGCCAACGATGTTTTTCACACAAGACTCATTCTAGAAAAAAATATTCTATTTTGGAAAAAAACATTGCCTGTAAAGAGGTTTTTAAATTTTCAAGACTTTATTTCTTTTTCCTAATCTCTCCCCTTTGCCACTTTGCTATCTGGAAAAGACAGGAGAAAAAAGTGAAGTGTGATAAAACAAGAAAAATTATTGAAATAGTTCTCTCATGTGCACAGTTCTGTTTGGAAGAAGATGGGAAAAATTAGATTTTCAGCTTGTTTAAATTTGTGAAAGAAATACCAATGGTACTTCCTAAAAAATCTTTTTTTTTTAATTAAGAAAAGATTTTAGTCTTTTCTCAATAAGTAACGTAACAAAACAGACAGGTGATAGATCAAAAAGTGCAAAACACATTTTGATATCAAATTATTTTCTTCAAGAAAAGAAATAATTTCAAAACTTTTGTTTGGGGGAAGGAATAATTTTAACACATTTAAATCGTCTTCATTTATAACTTGTTTACGGAATAGATGGAAAAATCTTAATAGTTTGACAAGCTCTGGATGTTAGGTTGCTAACACAGCTTGTTTTTCTGTTTATAAATTAACTTGGAAAAATTACATTTTATTTAATCATTTTGGTTTTTAACAATTCAGCAGATTTGTACAGTGATGAAACCAAGCGTAACACTTCGTGCTACTGGAGCAGAACCAGAAGGTCAAAGATCCAAAATAGAAACCAGTACCACTTTGTTACAGTTGTTTAACTATCAAAGATTAGTGTGGCACTTTCTAATAAAATTTCTGTAATATCAAAAAAAGCCTGGAGGTTACAGTAATCACAAATGTTTACATATTAAATTACAGAGCAACATTGATTGTGGTTTTTATCTCAGTTGTATTACTTTAAAAATTCTTTACATTTTTTGTATTACTTTATAGATTTGCCATATATTTTCATGTTCAAACCCACAATGGGATGTTGTGTATCTACACAAAAAGATGGTGTGTATGTGTAATATAGACACAGGCAAATACATGTCTGAATATGGTATCCAAATGTGATCATAAAAATTAGATTTCTTTGTTTATGGGCCTGACTGGATAGCTGTCAGCTGCATTGTGTTTCCACCCTTTTCTGGAGTGAAGTTAAGTGGGGTCATTTTGCTATTTTCCCGATTAACAAAGGAATAGTGACACCAAAGAATACTGCTATTTTGCACAAGAGCTCCAATTGTTTCCTCTTTTCGTTTTTTTCCCCCATTGTATTTTGTAGAATATATTTTGCATTGACTTTTCCGCCACTGACTTGGAGTTTATAAATTCCAGTGTTTTTAATTAGATAAAGTCCTGCATCTATAGATATATGCAGCGGAATTATTTTCACACAAGCTCTTAAACAGCAAGAAGTTAACAAGAAAGCTTTTGGATCACTTGGCCTGTTACAGTCTGGATGATTTTCTCTCATGCCTACCTAACCTGTCCTTGAATATCTGGTAACAGCACCTACAACTCCTTCGAATTCTGTTTGACTGACAGGTCTTTTGACTGTAGAGCATTTCTTTCTGCTTTTACCCTGCTTTTCTCAGCTGCTGTAAACAGTGGGTTTCTGCACAGAGCCACTTTCCCCTGACTTCAGGGATTCGGCAGAGATCTGGTGCTATGAAGTCATTCCCTCATTGTGGTTCCATCGCATAAAGTAAATGTTGTTAGATGAATAGAATAAGCATCATTTTATGCCTCTGATAAATAGCTATACTCAGCAGCATTATTTTGGTATACCCAAACAAGATTTTACTGTCATTGTCATAGTGGGCAGGCACATACTTTTGGATACTTCATCTGTAAGAAATGTTTCACGCAGACCTACTTCCATCCAGCATGTCTGTAGTGGAAGAGTGATAAAAATGGGCAGTCTTACTTGGCTGAAAAATGTTAACATCAGAAATACCTAGAATACACATATCTTTGTAACCACTACTTCTTTGTCAGAACATTCATCACAAAGAAGGAAAGTCTATTGCATCAGACATTTAAAATAGAAAATACACTGGAGCATGTCTTGTAGCAAGCAATATAATGTTAAATGGAAAATAAACTAGGTTTTATTATTTCTCAATTTATTCATTTCAAAATTATCTGCACAGTTCACTTTTTTTACCTTACCAGTTATCCCGCTTGAGGACTTCTGCTATGTTTTGACACTTGCCTATTAAGATGCCTAAAAGAAATGTTTAGTAACTCTTTACCAAAGTTTTAAACTTACTGGTTGTCTTCTGCACAGACAAACTCTTTTTGCGTGAAGCTTTACAAGTTTTTATTTAATCTATCTATGTACAAGTTATAAGGTTCTTCATCAATATTTTATTTTTCTGTTAAGATTGCACTTTACAGTAAACAATCAGTTCCCATGTATAAAATGTAAGTACTATATACTTACCAAGCCATCCCCATGTTCTTTCTTTAACATGGAAACACCAGGTCTCTAGCATACAATTTCTGCCATTAGAAGGAGAAAATAGTCTATGTCAAGGTTCATAACCAAGAAAAAACGACAGATCAGATTTGAAATCATGTGCTATGATTGCTTCTGCTTGAAACTAGATGGGGTATGTCCAAGCTGTACTATGTTTAGGTGGGAAGTGGATATGTTGAAATGTTGAATAATTTTTCTGGCAGGCTTTATACTTTCTTCTGCAAATATTTACTATAGAAAATTTTTACAGCTGAAGAAGCAACATAGGCCACTTTATAACAAACCAAAAGTGTTCCTCTGATAACAAGAAAACACTAGAATTAGAAAACATGAAGGACAGCCATCTGTGGTAGTAGTTCTTGTAAGGCAAGACTGGGACCAGTCCTTTTTGTAAGGTTATTGGAAGCCACTTTCTAGCAAAAGTCTTCTGAAAAGGTTGTAGGGACAAAACTTACTCCTCTAGACCACCTTTCTGCCTCTGTCATATTTTAGCTTCATAGCAAAGAGCAGAAGAATAATTTATTCTTTCACCAAAAATGAAACTGTGAAAAGTAATGGGGTTACCTGATACTGATAGACATAATATTGCACTTGCAAGTTTGCCCTATTTACTGTTGAGCTTTATAAACTTTTGAGATTATCTGAGTTTAGAAAATTTTAAAATTGTACTGTATACATCTATTGATATTTAAAATGTATGTAAATGATGCAAGTTCTTTCTGTTAAGGCACAATGTTGGAGAACGGATTAGTTTGCAAATGCCAGGTGGATAAAATGTTGGTATGTTGGTATTCTGAATATTCAGGGGGGATGTTCTTCTGAAAATTGGCTTGTCAGGTATCACTGTTCTTTCTAATTGAATTAATAGGATTTTCTTTAAATTTAATTGATAGTTTTCAATGCCTCCATCTACACCAAGCAAAGAGTTTTATTAGGGACAATGGGGAAGGTATAATCATAGGACCACAAGTCAAGATTAGGACTGCTATTTTAAAGAGAAGGTGTGGCAGATAAGGTATCCTGTGGTAATTAAGTCCATAGCCACATGCTGTGTAATGTCCTGATGATTTCTTTCACAAAGTGTCACTCTGGCAACTTGGCCAGCCAGATAAGGAAATCCCTCGTTCTCCTAGACAGGTGAGATCTTGCAAGAAGGAATTTGGAGGCTCTGCTAGAGATAGAACACAAGTATCAGATGTACAGTGCATGTTATTTTATCTGGCATAGCTTGTTTAAAGATAACACAAGTGCTTTACCTTCACTGTGATAAAGTAAATTAATTGTTTATCTTATAGCTTTGACTAATAATCAGTGTGGTCATGATCTGAAGCTGTTACACCCATAGTGCAATTTGTTCTTACAAGTTATAAACAGGGCAGGGAAATATACAGCCTAGACATACTTTGGAGGGTTCTGGAGTGGTGTCATGGGCCTCAGACTGCAGCGTAAAACCTAGTTTGGGGATTGGTGATGACACCATCACAGCTGAGGAGATCGGTTTATTTTAGCAGATGATAACACCTCACTGAGGTATTTGGAGGACAGGGGTGAATGGTTTGTGATTGACTAAAATTGTGCCTTCTTTGGACAGAGTCTATCTCTCTCTCAAGGAAAAATTCTTTCTGCTTAATTCAAATATCATGAGATCAATAGTAAACTAAAATGCAAACTGAAATGTTTTCAGAAATCCAAGTGTGATTTCAATGAAAGTTAGCCCCTTTGCTACACCTTTTTTTTTTTTGAAGTTTCATTTCCATTTTGAATCTTGAAGTCCAAGAAAAAAGAGGATCTGGATCAAGACTCAGTGTCTTCATCTGTTTTTTCCTTCATCTGTAAGTAAAAGACAGATATATGGTAGCAGGCATAAACTCATATGCAGAAGAAAAATGACTGACTACATCATACTATGTGGATAGAGATTTGATTCCCTGTCATAAAGAGATCACTGTAAAGTATTCCAGGCCGTAGCAATAAGACATAGCAGCCTGAACAAAAGAAAAAAAAAAAAACTATAAGATTTACAACTAGAAAATTTACATCTAGAGGGTAGTCACTTCTCTAATCATATCATGTGTACTGATCCAATATGGTGTGCATTTCTTCTATATACTCTTGCAGTAAACTGTCAGTGATTAGAAGCCCCTGATGACGAAGCAAATAAGGCTTTTTGAATCTACAAAAGTATCTTTCATCTAAGATTTGTAGTGTTTGTATATCAATAATTAATTAAGACTGAGAACATTTTTGGGAGAAATAAGTTTTATTCCAAGTATGTAGACATGAGGACAGAATCGATAATTAGTAGAGCCTCCTGCTCTTAGACTTATAAGTATATACTGTACTGCCTTTGCTCTTACGTGTTCTGATTATATCTGAGTAGTTGCAGCACCACAGCTCCAATTAACACTGCCATCAGCTGAGCCCAGAAGCTACATACACATCTATACTTCCATATATATCTTTTTTACATCCTTCCTGTTACCATATTTTTAACTTCCATGTGTCATTAGATGTTTTTTAAATGAGGTTAAGAAACATTTAAGTCATAAAGGCAAAGATTCAAACTTGGTGGCAATGACAAACTTGACAAGCTTGAAAGCAATGACATTTCCATTAAAAAAAAATAAGGTTTAAGGTTGCCTTAGTGCTACTTGATCATGGATATGCATTACACAATCTTTAATGGCATTACATACTTTCTGACATTATTTTAGCAAAGATTTATTATATACTTTTATCTCAGCTTTTATAGAAGAAACAAACATCCCAGCCGAAATCGGAATCTTTATGGTCCGTTGGCAGGCCTGGGACCTGTAATGAGTTGGAGTAAAGGTAACACTGATGAACTTTCGTCATCTATGCAAAATAGCCACAAAAGTTGCATGAAATATTTTGCCAAGCTTTTTACAGCTATTTTGCGTACATTTTAGGGATGGGGTCCGAGTCAATGCTTAAAAGAGAATGTTTTATAAGGCCTCAGTGCTCTCTCTCTTCCAATATTGCCTCTCGGTTCTTGACCTGCATTTGTTCCTATTGCGTACAACTTAAATAAGTTGAATCTGACTCTAAGCATCTGTGTCTTCCCTCTGTCTTTCTCCCCCTTCCTTATAATCCCTTTATAATGAAGCAAATTAGGTTGATTCTTCCTTGTCCTCTGCAACATGTTCTCTTCTACCTGAATGATTTCTTTATGGACACATATAAACACGTAACACCTGAGTAACTGACATTTCTGTGGGGAAAAAGAAAGCCTTTATCTGCTTATTTAATAAGTAGATAAAATTTACCTGTTCAAGAATACAATATGTCCTTGAGGCGAGATCTCCTTCAGTGTCTTTTGCTAAGAAAATCATGCATGTTGTTTGAAACCAGAAAGCCATGGCAAGAAACTTCCATCAGCAAGAGTCTGATGAGATGTGGGATTTCTGTTGAACTTTATGTTCCAGTGAACAATTCTGTTGTGCCAGAGGATAAGAGTTTTTCTAAATGGCCCACGTAACTACTTTTCCGTTGTTAGGCCGAACAGTGGATGAAAAAAGCACAGCATAAGTTTGCATCCAACTCAGAAATAATTTTAAAAGCTCCAATAATTTTCATAGAGAAAAGAACAAGTGCTGAGCGAGAAGCATCGGTCCTAGCTAGGTCTTGTTTTTTGTGAAATCTCACTGGTGACCAAATGCAGCTTGTTCCTTCCCCACAGCTTGCTTGGAACTCCACAACTTTCACTTAACTATTACTTATTTGTGTTCATTTCTTTTGATCAATAAATCAGGTCAACTGTTGTGGTAACAATGAGCAAACACTACTATGGGCATGAAATTGTTAACTACAATTGCAGAAAAACTACATAGCAGAAGCTTGCAAAGTCTTTGCGGTTTATCCCAACAACATAACTGCCACATGGTTATTGGCATATCTCCCAACTTCCAAGATGTTGTTAGCGGCAAAAAAAGTACAGTACAGCTTTATTTTGTGGAGCATCTGCCATGCAAACACATTCTCACATGCTTTACCCAGTAACACATACGCAGTACGGGAAATGCAAGTAAAATAATGTTTTTGCAGTAGCATTTTAGTTTTATTGAAGAGAGTTGCTTACAGCATCTTTCCAGAGAATAACAGGGTTGATTTGACCAACAGGATCAGCTGCTGAATACTTCAAAATATCAGCATTCACCATTACTCTACAGTTGGTTTTTACAAAGTTTATTTCGTATGGATTTTGTTGCTCTATAGGAACTGAGTACCCATGTATTGTGCAAACGATCTTTCCCATTACTAATAAACAAACATTCAGGGCTTTTATATTCTAGTGGCCTCTTGTTTATTTCTCTCTAAATTATGTATCTATCTGCCCCACCAACTCTTCCTTAAACCATTTCCCCAAATGTGGCTGCTTAAAAATTGCTAAGCAGCTGTTAAAATGCCTGTGCTGCCCATAGCTCTAATGACTACTTCTGCCTTCTCTTTATCCTATACAATAATTTTGCATCTGAATCTTCCCAGAGCATGGACTTCTAGCAGAAAAATATCTGAAAGCATTTCAATATGCTAGCAAAAAAGGGCTGACTCTCTTCAAATAGTTTTTTTGAGGCTTACATAAACTGAGCCAATTATGTAAACTGAGACAACAGCACTTCCAGATAGCAAATAGGATAACTAACAATAAAAATGTCTCTTGAGCATCACCCTTTTCATAGGCTCATGTACATACCTCTGTCCAGGGTGCATTGTGCAACCCCTTTTACTTGTTAGTTGATCCTGCCTCTACTGAGAAACGGAATAACCATATTTTTGTATGAGCAGTGAAAGACCAGCATCGCTGCTGTATTTTACTATTTTTCAGTGCTCTATACAGCAATGTTTCCTTTATGCTAAATGTATTCTTCATAATACTTTTCTTATTCTTAAAGCAAAATTCAGTTTTGAAAATAGAAAATCTGTGCCTCTTTTAATTTTTGTATCTAAGAATTTATGTGTTCTAGGAACAAGCTATTTTTTCACACTTTCACAAAGAGTCTCTATTTATACTCCTTATGCCTTCCTCTCACATCACGTTCATTCTATCACATTAATATCTATGCCTTTGTTGTGGACAGTTCATTCTAACTGTAAATATGAAATAGTAACATAGACATCTTTGCAGATTTCAGTAATTACACAGAAGTTTTTATGAATAGTCTACCATCGTAACTTTAAAACTGTGATATCTATAGCCAGTAAAAATAATGAGTATTCAAGCAGTCTTGATGGTTTTGCAGGGTAGAAGCGGGATGTACATGACGGGTGAGACGGTTAACACTATAACCTAAGAACAAAGAGAAAGCGAGCTGGGTAAATGAAATGCTTTCTAGAGTTTGCATCAACTTTTACAGACACTATTCATACAAAGTCAAACTAAATTCATATTGGTGCAATTCTGATGGTTCAGGGTGTTAAATCCAGTGTGAATTTAGCCTCTCTTTTGTGCCATATTAGCTACCATCAACAGCTGGCACCGTCCTGAACTCTCAAAGGAGTCATAGTCCTTCTCCTTTGAAGCACTTGGCAATGCAGGGAGGTTTCTCCCTCTTGGCCCTTGCTGTAACCCTGAGTGTAATTCTACACTGATTTCCACCTTGAAACCTGGCTATGAGGTACTACTCTTCCACCAGCTAAAACCACTTTGGCTTTCATGAGTCTCTGCCAATGGAAATGGTACAGTGGACTTAAACAACAGGAGTCAGCCATCTCCTGGAGTGTCACCTGGCCATGCTAACTGGTTTTAAAGCACAGAAGTCGTATCATAACAACATGTGTAACAAGAAATAACAGAGAAGGCTGCCTAGCGTGAGTATTAATGAAATGAGGGAGGAGAGCTCACACCTTCTGGACTGCACAGTTCAAATTGGATTTGGACCAGTCTTATGTTCCTGTGCTGATAGCATTTTGCAAGTGCTCAAATGCCAGCAACAGGCTAGCTCATTCTGAGACTCATTGAGCCAAATGGCCTAAATGGGAGATATGCAGAGATTATAACTACGTGTCTGCCTGCTTAGACTCTCAGGATTCAAAAGCCAGAGACCAGCTTTCTGCAATTCCAGCTCTTCTAATGCATTTGAGCCACATAGAGAAGATAAAATGGAGCTTTCAATTGTAGGATATTTTTGTTTTCTGGAGGGAATAGTTAAGGCAACTGAATTTTTGTCTCCCCGCTCTCACTGTTCCCCAGGGAGGAGCAGGGTTTGCCGCTGCTTAATAGGCATAGATTTTTCTTGCTGGCCTCTTTCAAAGCTGTCAGGCAGAAGTGTGCGGTCAGTGGACCATGATGCCCCTCTAAGACTTCCTCCCAGCTGTCTGTAACAGTAGCAATATTGTGCCCTGCTTAAACAGCCACCATTCATGCTACATGCTCTGGCTTTCCCCGATTGCTGTGAGCCCACAGTGAATTCCTCCGCACACGTGCATAAAAAAGACTATAGTAGTCACCGGTAAGGATTATTACCATTCAGATAGGTACTATTTCCCTTAATAGTGCTGTTTTCACACACATTTCCTAAACGGTTTCCTTGGGAGCTAAAACTGTCCAGAGTCGGCACTGACCGGAAAATCCGTGCCACTCTGTGTACAAATGCAGTAGCTATGCCAGGACTCAACACGCAGTAGAAAACAGCAGCAACTTGTAAGCCATCTGTAAACAGTAGTCTTATACAGGGGCCCTCAATACAGTTTATGCTGCGAAAATAATTAATTAATTGCAAGGCTGAGCTATCTAAATGTCTGCAGCCATGGTGCAAAAGCTGCCAGAGGAGTGAACAAAAACGTAGGAATCCAGAGCTCGATCGCCTGTTCTGTCTCCACCTCGGTGCCTGGCTCGCCTTCCTACTTTTCATGTACCATACAGTGCTCTACAAACATTACTTTGCAAACATTATGTAGGTGGGCCTCACAACATCTCTGTGAGGTAATTAAACACACAAACCTCACACTGCAAACAGGGAAAGGGAGGCTCAGAATTTAGCTTTCTTGCCAGGCTTACAGGGAGAAGCAGTCTCACAGTATTTCAGTTTCAGGCATCGCTTATTAGTTCTTTATATTTGCAGTTGTGAGGACTGTGCTAATCCGTGGGGTTTCATTTGATTCACAGCAGTATAATCTTCAGGTGGGCTTGGTCTCACTCAGTTTGTCACTGTCGGCTGCTTTTAATCCACAGAGAGAAACAGACGCTTGTAGGTGCTCCATTTCACCCTTAAATGGACCCCTGAAGTATGCACTACAAACAAAACCACCACTGACTCTGGTAAAGCGAGACTGCAGTAACAACTCGGCTGCAGACACAGGGTGAGATAAACTCCACTCTTTGGCTATGCCCATACTAATAAATAAAGTGCTAGAAAAAGTCCTGGGGTTTGTCAACTATATCATTAAATTGTTAGCAATAACTGGGTGTAGTTTTGGCTAGGGTTGACTAGGACTTTTCCAAGGAATTCATGGTACGGTTTGAGGAGTTCACACTGGCTAGGGACCCAGCAGCGTTTTGGTTGCAGCCACTGTTTTGGAGACGAACAGAATCTAATACAATGGATGTGAACTCTTCCATGCCAGCTGGCCTTAATGAACAGTCCCTGATATCTTTAATTTGCTAGTATAGACAAAGCCTTTATGTCCAAACTGGAAAGTTCAGAAAATAATTATGTGCGAAGAATGATTTTCCAGGTAACACTTTGTCTCTGATGAAGGCACTGATCAGCTCCTAGAAACTGATGTAAAAAGACTATATAGCAAAGTATTAATTATTTGTGACTATGAGAGATTTGAAAGTGCTTTTCACAAAAGCATGGATTCAAATTCCTGTTTCAGGTCCTTATAGTTATTCTAAATTCTCTCCAAAGACTGATCTGATCTGCTGTTCTCCACTTCTGCTGTATTGCAGAGCTGGTGCTATCAATCACTTGTTTTGCTCTTCAGAAGGATGGTTACACATTATGAATTGAAGAACTGAGGCTGTAGCTTGTTCATGTGTTCACGTGTAAATTTGCACTTGTTCGTGTACGTCCTATATACTGGGCAAAACATTTTCATTTCATTTTGAATCAGGTGTAATGAGGTTTGAAAATACGTTAACCCTTTCTGATTTTGAAGAAGGTCATCATATCTGGTAATTTAAGTGTTCTGGAAGCACAGTCCATTAATGTGGACTGGTCAATGAGAAGTGTTTCTTAGAAGGTTTGCTGACACTCTCTCTTCTCTGGGAGTGAAGCTGCTTTGTTGTCACATTGCATGGGAAAAAGAGTGTTTCTAGCAGACTTTGAAAATATCAGTGTTTTGGTATGAAGGCTATTGGTGTTCTTTGTTAGTTTTCTCTGCAGGAGACGAGATAAGTGTCCTGGTTTTGGCTGGGATAGAGTTAATTTTCTTCCTAGTAGCTGGTATAGTGCTGTGTTTTGGATTTAGGATGAGAATAATCTTGATAACACACTGATGTTTTAGTTGTTGCTGAGCAGTCTTTACACTAATTCAGGGACTTTTCAGCTTCTCATACTGCCCTGCCAGTGAGGAGGCTGGAGGTGCACAAGAAGTTGGGAGGGGACACAGCCAGGACAGCTGATGCAAACTGGCCAAAGGGATATTCCATACCATTCATGCTGAACAAACAAACTGGGGAGGTTGGGGGGGGAGGGCACGGCCACTGCTCAGGAACTGGCTGGGCATCGGTCAGCAATTGCATTGTGCATCACTTGTTTTGTATATTCTTTTATCATTATTATTATTTTCCCTACCTTTTCTTTCCTATTAATTTGTCTGTATCTCAACCCACAAGTTTTACCTTTTTTCCGATTCTCTCCCCCATCCCACTGGGGGAGGGGAGTGGGCAAATGGCTGTGTGGTGTTTAGCTGCCTGCCAGGTGAAACCACGACAGTAAGATAGTTCATTTCTTTTTGCTGAGTGACAGATATCAGGTCCCCCAGATGTCAGATGTAAGATACATGTTGCCAGGATTCAAAACTATGGTTAGACAAAATTTTCAAAGACGGTTAGAAAAAGCTTTAGAGATATACTTTTGTGACTACTGCACTGTGCCTGGTCTAGCTGCAGAGGGCTGAGAACTTTTAATAACTGCTCTTCCTTATAAAAGAAGCCTTGAGTTTTCATTGTGTCCTGTGCTTTTGGTAAAGATTTTTGGAGACCTCCTAACAGCATACTTTCCCTATTATCTCTTCTTATGGGTTCTCAAGCAGTCCTTGGACACTCCTGATTTTCCCTTTAAAAAAACATATTAATCCTTTATGTAGCTGGCTGGTGGGTGGAGACACTCATGTCCTGGACGCTTGTGGTGAAGGTCAACAGAGTAGACAAGGTTGCAGTATTTTGTGTTTGTTTTGTGAAAAAGTTCAGGAACAAAATTGTAAAATATTTATTTTATGTATTGTTTCAAGTATTATGCAAAACCAATAAAAGTAAGTTGAAAAAAAACCATCAGCATTTCTGATTTTAAATATCAAAGGGCAGGAAATTCTCCATCCTTGATTTCCCATTGGGATTATAAGGATTTAGTGTTTTGAAATTCCCTGCTTTAGTGTGATATAACGTGTAAAGGATAAGCAGGATGACATTGAATTTCAGCTTTGTTTGGTTCCAGTCAGACCCTTCATAGTTATCACACCATTGTAAGGTGACATCCGTAAGCTTCCAAAGATATCACAGCCTAAACACTTTTTGATACTGGATTAACATCCTTTCCATGGGAAAGACATATTTTTAATCTTTTTCCAGGCTTCTGTGTTATTACAATAGACTTTTTTAATCCCTTCTATATAGTCTCCAGATAAAAATAAATGTGCAATCAAGCAATGTTGAATCTCCATGTTGAGAAGGGAGGTGGACTTAGGACAGAGCTTTCTCTCATAAAGCAATGTAATTGTGGGAAAACCAATATACTTCAAAATACTAGCCAGGCTGGCCCATGTCATATTTAAAGATGCTGCTGTTAGTGAGCACCACCAGAGCAGTTCAGCAGTAGCTCAACAGCTAGTGTCTGATAGAGGTGAATGGGCAGCCTTGAGTGAGGGGTTATGTCACCACAGTAATGTCCAGAATGCCACTGATGTGTGACGGCTTCGATTTTTGGTGGACATTCAGTGATGAACAGGACCTGTTTAACTTGTATGTGGTTAAAACAACAGAAGACAGCAGTTTTATTCAGTGATGATTTAGGAGTTAGGCGTCGAGAGAAAGCTGCCTTTCTGCTCTTCAGAAAGGCAGGGTTGAGTCTTGCTTGGGATCTGGGTGGATGGCTGCCACCTGATTTATCTGCACGTGGGGGATGCTGTGTGTTGTCCACATCAGTCCCCAGGGCAATTACTGTCTGTGGAAGCTGGAATTTCTAAGCAGCACTAGCCCAGCGTCAGTAGACTTCCTAGTTCAGGTAGAGCATGATTTCCAGTGGCCAAAGAGGGCTGTCTGTCATCTGCAGATTAATTTAGCAATGGCTGGAAACTGAGCTACTCAGAGAGCCAACTTCTTATGTTACAGGAGTTAGATTTCTGGCAAGCTATTATTTTTTTTTCATTTATAGAATCTAATACTGCAATGGATGTTTCCCAATGTACCGAGGAAGGAGGCCCCAGTCAGTTGTGAAATACCACACTGAACACAAGAAAAACACTGAAAAACCCACACAATAACTTTGTTATCCTTCCCTTGGATTATTGTACATCCAGATGGGAAGATTAGTCTTACTTAGAGATTTTTTAACTTAAGGAGTTTTTGTTTGGTGATTGTTTTCAAAATTAGAATCTCTTTGGTTTCAGTTTTATGATTTTTTTACCAAGTCTGATTATTCTGAAAGAGACATTTCATTAGGATAAACCCTTCTGTGTTTCCCCTTGAATGGAAGTCCTGAGAAGGCAGTTTTCATCTCTATCCTCATTCACATTTTCGTACAAGTCCGATTAGCTTCATGCAAGATGAATGTGTCAATACTAAACACAGATCAGACCATCTGATACACAGAGCCGGCGATGCTCACCCTCTCCTTTAGGTGTGTCCTCACGGTTCCTGTTGCTGTCGATGTGTGATGCCTGCTGATACTCCAGGGATTTATCCAATGGCTTCCAGATGGGGAGGGAGAAGCGGGAGGGGTGTTGATGATCTTCAGCTAAAGAATCACTGTTGTACCAGCCAGGGTCTTTACTCCCTCTGCAGATTGGAGACAAATGGAGCCTCTCATATGCTTACCAGCACGTTACCTGTATGTGCTGGATTTACTCACGTACAGGTTCATAAGGAAAAAACAAATGGTCAACAAGCACAGGTCTGATTTAATAACTGTGCTCTTAAGTCGCCAAGGTGCCTTTCAGAAATAAAATCTTTACAGTGTTTCTGATCTAATGTGACAGTTGTTTTCAAAGTATCTCCCCTCAAAGCTGACTTTTCTGGCCTAAGTTGCTCAGTTGACTTTGTGAGGTGAGAGTGCTCATCAGTCTGCACTATTAGTTCCTGTGTTTACTCATCCATTACTCAACAAGATAAATGTAGTCATACTGTTAATGTAAGAAATAGTACACAGAATTAGAGGCAACTGGAATGTTACTCCCTGCTCTTTCAGTGGGTTGGCGACCTTTAGCAAGTTTGTGTAATCAGTCCTTTCCTCCATTTCCCATCTGTACAGTATCTAACTGTAAAACTTAGCCTGCCTCAAGGGTAATGTTAAATAGCATTGTAAAAAATAACTAACATCAAAATGAAAAGAACTAAAAAAAATCACAGAGACACTAAATGTTTTCCACATGCAGAGACCTGTTAAAAACTCATTACATTGTTTGTATTAGTCTCAGCACGAGATCTGCCGCAATCACTTCAGTCAGTAGGTTAGCATTGCATCACCAGCATTCAAATAATAGAAATGCATCTGCATCCATAATACAGATGTGCCTGAGCAACAAGAGTTTAGATCCAAATGCAAATTTTCCTGTGTTTTCACAAAAAGAGGATGTACTTCAAAACCTCTTTTAATTGGAACCCAGCACATTTCCACTGAAAAACTTGTTTGCACTGAACAGCATTTTCACCTGGGTTATTAATTAGAATCGTGTGGCATAAAAAGAACAGTACCTTTCAGTTTTAAAATAAGGTCAGCCAAGATAATTAGATATAACATCATTATTTATGTATTATGTAAATTCTGTTTCAAAAGAATTTTTGTAAATGCTAGGAAAATAACTTTAAACAAAGTTTCTAATTGCTGCTGTAAAAAACTTCATTGTTCTTTCTTTGTAAAATGATACGGATGTACCACTTGTAGTATGTGCAGTTTTATGAGAGTCACGTGGCTCAGGTATATTGCAATATATGGGAAACCATGACTCATTTGTGAAGAGTGACAAGTGCCATGTGTAAATACTACAGACACCGTAATAATGTATTAATGTTTTAAAAAGAGACTTTTTAATAAGAGGTGCTTTCAGATTCTGACAAGGAAAGTGCTTCTGCTCCTGTCTCTCAATCGCTGCACTGCACAACTTCTAAATGTACAACTGCTTCCCACAAAGTATAATTCACTCAGCAATCTTTACCCCCAACAAATTATAACTGTTTTTTTATACTTCATTATAAGCATTATCTGTTATATACAAAGGTATATAACAAAAGAAAATAGGAAAATTGGAAACATTATTTTCCCTACTGCTTTATCATTTCTTTAAAGCTAAGAGGAAATAACAGGATTTACCCATAGCTTCAGAAAAGGTGTTCTGTTTACTGTGAAGAAAATGGCATATTTTCCTTTAGTTGTTTGTGAGCCTCACAGCTGTACTGTGCTATTCAGCTTGTACTCTTCCCAAGTGGTCAATTAGTCCTAGTAACTATGACCAAAGCAGTATTAAAAACGTCTTTTTCACCCCTTCACAAAAATGCAATGAATCTAGAGTGGTTAAACAGTCCATGCTGGCCTCCCTCTATAACCAAATGTTCTGGATATCCCACATATCCTGGTGAGACCATTTGCAATTCCCTCATTTCTGCTTACCTGCCAGCCACCTTGCTGTCGTGTGGCAACGGGGAGAACATTTCTTCTGTTGTGCAAATCCAGCCTCTAACATTCAGGATTAACACTGGTTTTAGGGTCCAAATGTACAGCAGATGTTTATGCTTAGAGTCAGCTAAATCCTTCTAACTTTAATTGATGAAGAGTTAGGCATCCAGGCTTTCTCTGCAATCAGGTGGGCTAAATCAATCTCTAGAAATTGCCTTCTCTCTTCCTTTACGAACTTAAAAATCTAGAGGTCAGTTCCCCCAAGTGAGATTCAAAGAAGTCCACCATCCTTTTAAATATGCTATAGATGTTAATTGTTTGGGAGTTTTATAAAACAGATGTTCTACCAAAACAGAGACCTAATTTAAAAAAATAACTAGGTAAGACATTCAGCATCTTAGCAATTGTCTGAAAATATACAGGGAGAATGATTTTTCTTGAAGCCTATCATGTAAAAATTGGGAATTCAAGAAAAAATTGAAAAACAATAGATCTTAGGACTTGTTTTTCAATCCCATCTTTAACATAAATACATAATAACAGTCACACTTAAATAGCACAAGACCAAAACCAACACATCCAAAAATGAAATCTTTTTAAAAGAAAATGCTACTTTGTACAGCCAGTTTTCCCCTTGGGGACCAGATAAAGAACAAACTATGGCAGATATTAGTCACATTACTTAATACGCCTACTGCAACAAATTCAGACGTATGGTGATAAGGTTGGTAACAGACACTTAATAGAAATGATGCCATGCATATTAGTCAGAATCAAATTGGTTAACACTAAAAATCAAAGGCATTGTCTGGTTTTGTACAGACGGGTAGGGGATGTATGATAGAAACTGCACCAGTAATACGTTCACCATGTTGACTTTGGCAGCTAAGAGTAGAAGATGTGAGCAAAACCAGGCCAAAAGGCAATGTGAGATTATTCCCATGACAACAAGAGGTTAACAGGTTAACATTTTTTTTCTCCTACAGATGAAGTACAGTTCTCAGTTTCCCCCCAAGAAAAGCCGTATCTAGTTGAGTAGGGAGTAATAGGAGATACGGCCTTGCCATTTTTGCAAAATACTTGAGGTTTACTACATGAATTTATCTTCAGAAGGTAAATCCCAGTGAAGGGAGGGAACCACATTCAACCAAATCCTTTTCTAACCTTCATTTAGCTCCCATAAATTGTAGGTGTTGTCTTTTCTTAGCAGTGTCTGAAAGAATAGTAACTATTTCCTTTTTCTTGTTTCTATTACAAAGAAAGCTGGTTTAGTACAGAGGCATTTTATGAAATTAATTTGTACCCTGCTTTTTACTAAATATTACATTTCTTATATAATGTGCTTTACTGTATGTCATGGTTATTTAAGGTATGAGGTACATGATCTTTTTTCTTCTGCAAAAATACAGTTCTTCATAATCAAGTCTAAAATATTTTCTTGTTCCTTAGTGATGAAAACTTACTAAGAAAACAAAGTGTGGCAGGTAAAGTGTTTACAGTAGGGTGACTTAAGAGGTCTTTAACCCTCTGATATGCTCAGGATCTTATTTGGATTACACATGGAAGTGAAATCTATACTATCATTCCAGACTTGTTTGAATACATGTTTGCAAAACAGGATCATGACAGTCGCAGATAGCTATGAAACTATGATAGCTTTATTTTCTCTAGACTGGTGATTGACAGCTCAAGAAGACTTTGAGTGCAGACCTAGGGCATATTTTGTTCCCATGGAGTCTTTTTGCTATTTTTTATTCCACTTGTTTCTGCAGTCTAAAATAAGCCTCTTTAGAATGAAATGTTTGTACAATTTTTATATAGGGAATCAAGATGCGCATCACTTGGGAAGGCTTGGACCTGCAAGAGAAGAAAGCTACCTTCAATTCATTCCTTGTGTAAACTCCTAAATATGATGAGTATTACCACAAGTAGAAGAAACATTTGCAGGAGCTTTGTCCTTTTCTTTGCTGTCTCAAGGATAGGCATAGACGTAGTCTTGGCTAAGAGATTATAGCAAGAATCTGTTGAGAAGTGAGAGAAATAAAAGAGCAGCTTTGTGCAGCACTTGCCAACAATACACCTGTTTTGAACTGATGCTTTCACACATTAAAAAAAAAAAAAAAGAAAATTGAAAAAAGACTCTAAAAGAAAGTCTCTGCTTCTGGGAATTATTTTCAGGGAGAAAATTAGTCTTTTTAGCTTTGCTCCAAAAGACTGCAACCTTGGAAACTGTAACTAATATGTCCAAAACACATGGATTTCCCTGTATCTGAAATATATTCATCGTGATTATTGCAGTAGCATCTATATGTTTCCTGACAATAATGGTATTTGTATGGCTCCAGATACGTTATTAATCCCACTTTGAAAGTTGTCAAAAAGATATGTTAGTATCAATGACACTTTCTTTTAATGCAGAAGGTGCTCTTCCCCAATGTCTAATATGACAATTTTTGAAATGCAAATTTTTCCTGTCAAAACAACACTTGCTGTTTTTACCTCCATATGTTCTGCATGTAGAAACATGATGTATGCTGGCTGTTCTTGAAGTTCTGAAAGTCATTTTTGCAGTGCTAAGGTTACTTGGTTTTTTGGTTTGATTTCCTTTTCTAAACTGCAGTAATATAGAGTACTTCTAATGATATTTATGACTGTAGAAGCATGTGTTAACAGGATAAAATGCCACTCTAGATGCCCATTTTTACAGTATGTGTTTGGTAACATGCTGGACAGATGCCCACAAAATTTTGTCTCAGGCCATTGATACAGAACAATTGAAGATGGTGCTTATACATTAAGATTGCTTATAATGGCAGAAGCGTTTAAAAATAATACGAGGCAGGAGAGCTCAAAACGTTTGAGAAGGATAACCAGAATCAAATTTGGGAGTAAAGCTGTAAGTGGTTGGTGATAAACTCAGGAGATACAGTCTGAAGTAAGGATTTCATGTTGTGACGCATTGAAGTCACCTACACAGCTAAAGAAAACAAGGCCTGGGGCCATTCTTTCATTGTGTCCTCTTTGCACAGCAGTTGGCCCAGGTTTCCTCAGGGCATCGTGTGTCAACACAGAGTTGCAGAAAGGATTTTGTTTGTACAAAGTTTCATTTGCAGAGTCCCTCATGGATGGCAGACATCAAACACAAAGTTACCTTACGGAAAGAGCAAGGAGAGAAAGAGAGCGAGAAAAGAGAAAGGGAAAGGCTCGCTTTTGACGGGATGACCAATTTTGCAGTCGGTATGTAGCTATCCAGGGATGCTACTACCTTCAGACCCAAGCGGTGTGTGGTGCACAAGTGAGGAACCAGGGAAAAGTCGTTTCCTGCCTTCTGCCTCTAAGTGCTCTGTTTTCACTTCTGCTGAAGCTGTCTGCTTGACCAGACCTTCCACGTGTATGTTTTGAGGTTTGTTTGATGACTTCTAACTCTCTCCTACCTGGTTTGCTGGTCCAGTGCTAGTTCTGTTACCTAAGTCTGCATCTATGCCAGAAGATGAGTGAAAGCAGTGGACTCATGAACACATTACCTAGTTGTTGGTATGCTTTTGGCATGGGTTGTTCTCACCAACTCCCATTCCTTAAATATGAAGTCCTGGAAAGGACAAAACAGGACTGCCTCGGTGCGTGCCAATGTTTTAGGGAACCAAGAACGCCCAGCTCTTGATAAGCAGGTGGCCACCGGCGCTTGGTACCGCTTGGGAAGTGGTCAGGGAGACAGTTTTATTAGGCAGGAGGAACCCGATGCCTGTGCCAGCTTCCCAGCACTCATCCTTGTCCTTCCTGAGACTGTGCTTTTGTATGCAAAGCATACGGAATGCAGTGGGCACACACAAATAAGCAGGTGCCAAAATTCATCCCACGTTGCTTTAAACAGCCTGAGGAGACTCTTCAGGAGATTCGTTCTCCCACAGACCTTTGATTTTCTTCTTGAAAAGAGTGGTGTGTCAGTCAGTACTTCTGAGGCTTTGACCCTTCCTTTGATCCAGTAGATCAGCGGGAAATATGTAAGAAAAACATGTGCTTGAAGTTGAGACCTAAACTTTCACAAATTAATCCTATGTTTTCCTCCCATTAGATATTTCAATAGAAAGTGAAAGTTAAAATGGCAGTGACCATAGAAAACAGCTAGAAGAACAGCCCAGCTCTGCAACTCAGAGGAGGAGGAAAGACAATTATGTGGTCCAGAAAATGTTTAAATACAAAGAACTTTGATGTTTCACATCAGAGCAACAATAAATAGAGACAACGAATTTGCCTTTTCCCTAGTATTGATATTTTCCTCCCAACTTCCCTCCCACTTAGAACTGTTTTTGTGGTGGGAGGATCCATTACGTAATCTACAGATGTTTTACATTCTTTAAAATGTAAACTAGAAAATGAACTGTAATACAGATTCATCCCATGAGGGTAAAAAATTAGTCTGCTCTTTAACATTTCGTGGATGCTGGCACCCCCTCAGAGCATGCCTTCAAGTTGTGCCTCGCCTGTTAATGCACACTCGACTGTGACTTATTGCTTATTAAAACCCAACATTTATATTGGTTAGTAATTCTGGATTTGGCTCCCAGTGCCCATGTTATAAACACTTAAAAGTAGGGATGCCATATTGAAACACTGACAGATTCTCAGGGGGATCAGGGCTACTGGCACCTCCCTAATGAAGTCACACACTGTTAAACTTTTTTTGCCTTAACAGAAGAAGAAAACAAAGCAGTTAAACTGCTACATCCATTTTCCAGCAACATTAATCCATTTCAAACCACTCTTAACCATAGTAAATCACAGCTTTGTGAGAAAATGAACGGCCTAAAGGTTCACCTCGGGCTATTTAGCCCACAAACAAGTTGCTGACTACTGGCAACAATGGCTGGTTGGGAATTATTGCTCAATTTAGTTGTAATTACTTATTTTGCTGTGTCTTCTGTTCAGACTAGCTGAGGGTCTACAGCATGGTAAGTTCCAGAATGAAATGCATTGCCAAGGTGCTGCTGGAGATTGACGGTGACAATGTTGAAAGGTTATTTGAGCAGTGTGTTTTAACTTCCTGGAGGGAAGAGAAACCTTCTCTTTCACTGGGAAAGCTTGGAAAGGGAGGGAGTCTCAAAACAAGTCTGCCAAGACATGGCTATTCTACTCTGCAGAAAATCATCCAGATGTTAATAGAACCTGAATTTTCAGTTTAAGTATGCCTCAATTCTGATACTAAATAGGGAAGCTGGAAACTTTACCCATGAAATATGGTATAGCTGCAATATAACAGCTGCAATAGTAGTAATTTGAAGAGCAGCAAATGTAGCATTCTGGCTCTTAATAGTATTTTAAAGACAATTGTCAGTATGCTGTGATTACACCACATTTATAAATGGGTGGGCATACACATAATACATACCAGTTCAAGATAAGTGTATTTTTTTGCTGCCCAATTTAGTGAAACACTTAACTTGCCAAATGTAGGTCTAAATTTTCAGGTAAGTATAAGATTTTATCTATAACAATTACAGGAACTGTTAATAAGGCCCGGGGAGATAATACATAAACAATCACAATTTTTATAGATCTTGGGCAATTTCATCAGCTGAAAGATTCTAGTGGTATTCGCTACCAATGGAAATGTTTATATATGCAATTCTCAAGTTGTATTCATTATACGCATATTTTCATGTAAGAAAGGCTAAGTAAAGTTCTTGAAGGATTCAGAGTTGGCAATTCAAGGTCATATGAATAGGGTGTGCTTTTTGCAATCATTCACTCCAGAGAAAATGGATCAAATGCGGGCCTGTTAAATTTACAGTAAGGTGTGATGTAGAGAAAAGAAGCTTTTGTCTCTAAACAAATAAAAACAGTGGCTTAATTTCCTTTGCTAAGGCCAACAAAGGCCATGGGTAAAGATTCAGCAGAACTCAGAAGTATTTGACATTTAAGTGCATCTCAAGATTACGCAGAGTATTGGTAGGGAACTTCCTTGTTTTACATAAACATTGATTTAATCACTAACAGATATTATTACAAGGCTTTCATTTTGGGGGAGGTGCTTGTGAAAAGGCTGCAGGCAGGACAGATCGCATATGTCAGTCTGCTGTGGTAGTTCCTGTACTTTCTTTTGTCCCTGTCAGAGAGGAGAGACAGAACTGGTAATACCACAAGTGTAACAAGGCATTGGAAATCCTGCAGTTCCTACACTCTGATATTTCATTAGCATTCGGGATGAATCCACCTTAAATCTCCTCCCAGGCACCCTGAAGATGAAGAGCATGAGGCCTGACTCCTTGTGAAATATTGCCCTTAATTTTCAGCTGTCTACCTGAGTGGCCAGTTGTTTTCATAAAAGATTGCTAAGACTTACAAAGTAGTGTTGCTTTTCACATTAACAGACTTTACGTCTATAAATCCTTAGGCAATTAGAATGACGCTTTTACATACTAGAGGACTTTATTCAAGTACTTTTTAAAGGTGATGGAGAAAGGAACATAATAGGAAAACAGAAAAATGAAGAACAGTAGTATTTTTTGCCTCTGAGGTCATCTGTTTTCTCATAGAAGCATAGAAGCTGTTTGCTCTGCCTTAAATTCTTCTAATCAGTTGCGTCTACGAGTATATCTTTTAACTCTGATTTCTAAAGGAATGAGAAATTATATGCAGTACTCTGGAAAAAGAAAAAAGGAAAGAAAAAACTCTTTTACCAAACAATGTTGTTATGTAGAATCCTCTTCTTTCTACTATTAGTAAGAGCAAAGCATATTAACTTAAGGTTACTTTAAAAAAAGAAAATAGATGGATTCTTAAAAAATATTTGGCATGCAATCAACGTGCAATTAACACATCTCCTCTATTTGGAGGTATAATAATCCCTGTCACCTCCTGCAAAAAGAAGATTATCCAATTTTTATTGTCATGTTTGGCTGACCATGTACATCAAGTACCTCATTGACTATTGCAGTGTTGGAAGAGACATATGCGTTGAACACCATGCAGGATGTGCAGAACAGAACAGAAGAGAGGGAAGAAGCCTATAAATACGGTTCCTACTCCAATAACCTTTCAACTGACTAAGCTGGCTTTTCAAAACTTGGTTGTCTGCAGCTTAAAAAGGTCAAAATTGTGCATGTTCAAATTTCATGCCAGAAAAACTCATTATATTTTTAAAACACTATACACTCTAAAATTATTAAAATAGCTAAATGTTAATTATATGCATCTAATAAGTAGAAAATTAACATGCCACTTACTGCAATTTTCATAACAAACACTTTCAGATCTTTACTTGCTGAATTTTGTCATAGGTAAGAATTTAGCCCTATTTATTTCAACTACTTGATTTGCATCTCTCTTCTTAAAACGTGTAATGCTTTAATTTACCATACAGATAGAAGTTGAATAGAGTGACTTCAAAAACAATTTTTTCATAGATAAAGTTTTCTCCACAACATAAAAAAAAAAAATTAAGGGCATATTCTGGCTGGGGTATATACACCCTGTTTATTGCTACATATCTCAAATCCTCAAATGCAGGTGGTGTGAGCCCAGGCATGCTGGAAATGGAAACCCAACCTATGAATGATCACGTAATACTGGAGAAGTAATACGAGATGCATTACTGCATTAGTACAACTGACTAGAGTAGATTTTCCACCCGCTTTCTGCATGAACTTTTCTTTCTGCCAGTTGTGCCCTACTTTTCTGCAGTTTTACTTACACTGTTTTGGCACAGGGCTCCTTGCAGAAGACTTCCTACTTTCCTGGGTGCTCCTCATAGTATCTAGCAAAGAGGTCATCCTGCCTGAGAGCACCCTCCTCCAGCAGAGTCTTTCGCTATGGAGGATGGTGCCTGTGTAACATGATATTTCCTTTTTCCGACAGGTGGTACTGGGCCACCATAGCCAACCAGGCTGGCTTCAAGCTCTCCGATTTACTTATGAAAGGACCTGAGTTCATGTCACATTTCTTCTGAATATCATGTCCTTTCATCCCTATTCTCTAACAACAACTCTCTCATTTTTTTCTCTTAAGCTCCACTTTCAGCTGCTCCATGATTTGGTCTCTTTTTCCACAGGGGACTTGGGAAGACCCATTCTAGTTTACTACATTTCAGCCTGTGTAACAGACGCAACATCATGGCATGCATCTGATCTCAAAAAAGGGAGTTGAGAGCAGATAATTTATTAATTTATTTTCTTATATAAATATAAATACTTTCTCACATGCATAATGAATTGCAGGCTGCAATCCTATGTGGAAATACATCTCTATTACTGAAAATATTATTAACTGAAAGTAACTATACTTTCCTCTTCTCCAGAAAGAGAAAAAAAACCACAGTCTGGTCCAGAATTCAGTGATTCAAGAGATATGAAGGTATAATGAAGATTTGGAGGAATGGATTTTACTTGTATTTACCCACTTCTTTGTTAAATCTGACCACTTACAAACACACCAGTGTTTTAAGATTTTCAGCAACTAATCCTCTCTCACTTCAGGGGAAGTGAAAACCAGTGGTATTATTTTCAGTAGGGCTGCCTTTCACCAGCCCAACATCCAGGACTACATATAGCAGAGCCAGTCCTAACAGTACTGTAAGTAGTCCTAACCATAAAGCCCAAACTGAGATTTAAAATATCCCAAAATCAGGGATCATTTAGATCCAAGAATATGATTTAACATATTTTTAGAGAGTGAAATCTTGGAACTTTAATGAGCTCCAAATACAGGTCAGGACTATGAATCCAACCTCATCATAGATTTCAAGAAATGAAGTTCAGAGGCAGCTCTCCTGTTTGAGTTCATTGTTCTTCCTAACTCGATAATACCTTTGGTCTTTACAGCTCACCATCAATACTCTCACTTCTCTAAAATGGGAACAGAAAACTGATACCTTCTTCCAGACCCAACTTCTATGAATATGGCTAGTGCTGCTTATAAGCAGCAGCTTCTAGAGGCTGTTTAGCCAGTCTTTAAAAGAGATGTAATTTTTCTCTCTCAGCTTCCCCAACAGACATATATGGTGATCTACACACGTGCAATAGGTCTGCATACGTACAGCAGATACGTCCGGGGTTATTCTTCCTCCTCCCTCTGCTTTCCGACTGGTTGAGGTTACAAAGTAGAATAACCAGCATCTAATGTCAAATTCCTATTCCTGCTCTCTGATGGATCCACTAGTGACACTGTAGCCAACTTCTCTCCTGAATGAGCAGCTGCTTTGGGACTAGTTTGGAAATGGATTGGGACTGGAGAGACTCTTGGCCTCATCTCTCAGTACCAGCCCCAATATACAAGCAGGCAGAACAAACTCAAACCAGAAAGGGAAGTAAGCCGGCCCAGGAAAAGGACAGGAGAAGCTTATCCAGCCCTGGCAGGAATTCATAGCACTGGTGGCAAAGTCTCAGTTTAATCCTAAAGATTAAATCCTGAAGTCATTCCTTACTTCTTGTTCATGGAAAACATTTGCTAACAGCAAAAATGCCCAAACAACTGTATTTTTTGGATGAGCAAAAATGAGTCTCTGCTGCATTTCTGTGCCACTTTACACATCCAGGATCCAACTAAGTCTTTTTCAGATGCTCTGAGCAGTTTGGTAACAGCTTATTTTTCATCCCATTGATGTGTACCTATGAGCTTTTACTGGCATCAGAAATGAAATTGCTGCAAAAGCTTTTTCTCCTGGTATTTCCAGCTGCAGTGGTAGCAGTGAAAAATCTCCTAGGCTGACTGTTGTAGCATGATTTTCAGCCAGTTCTGTGGGTTGCAGGGGTTAAGGGAATTCAGATAAGGCTATCAACTTGTATACAGTTGTCTGAATCTTACTTGCAAAGTTTTCCAGGTTCATCCATCATCATAATGCATCCTGTGGGATGTTAGTGGACTCTGGGGAACATTAGCCGTTTTCCCAATTTCATAACACTAGGACTGGTGAGTGTTGTTAGACATTGTAAGACATCGTTCGCCAGCCTGAAATGTAATGTTTATATAAATATGTCTGGAACATACAATACATCTGAGGGACTAAATCAAAAATAACCAAAGGTTTTCGAAGAGCAGCGTAAATTCAGGGGTGAGGCGAGCAGTGAATTTTGACATGCTTTCTTACACTTGTGTTTGTCTAAGTATACTTATGGTCATGAAGAAGGAGCTGGGAGATTTCTGTGAAAAGATGCCCATATCTTAACATTCTTCCTAGAAGAATAAATAGCAAATTTCTGTGTCTCCTGACAGGGAGCTAGTTTAAGAGCATTTGTAAAATTGACTTTGAAATGCTGGGTGTTGTTTTTCTTTTACAATCTTTCAGTAGTATGTGCTCCCACCTAGGAAGGTTAACACAGACATCTGTTTGCTCTTTTTAGATGTACTGATATATGAAAAGACTCTGTGTGGGAGATGGGCTTTTGTTTGTTTGTTTGTGTTTATTTCGGTGTGAGGGAGGTGAAGGCTATTTTAAAAACAGTGAGTTACAAATGTGTTGTTCATTTACGAAACTGTTTCGTTTTCTTTGAAGCTCTGGGGTTTTTTACTTACCTGATTCTTTGTAGATTTTAATATGGGCTGCAAATGTCACTCTTATTAACAAAAAAAAAATAGAAAAAGACAGTACTAACCACTTTGTCTCACACGAGAGAGAAAGCCATAGGTGCTGAAAAGGGCAAACTGCATGAGAAAGAGAGAGAAAGGAAGAGGAAGGGAAATGGATAGCTCTCAATGATTTTTCCAAACTTGAACCACTGTGCTTTTATTCTCATTTGGTCATAGATACCAAAACCATAAATATGTAGATAAGGAAGTACAGACCACTTTTACCTATAAAATGTGAGGCTACCCTTAAGCCCCTATCGTGAGCTTTGAGTGCAGTGATACAAAATTGAACCTTTTTTGTAGCACCTGAAGCAACCACTACTGAAAGGAGTGGGATCTGACTTTAATTGGAGCTGGATCAGACCCACGAGCCACACCAATTATGTTTCTCCTGGCAGCTATACTGACATGCCTGTCTGCATAAAGGACTCAAAAATGATGTCTTATCCTTGAAAACAACCCAACACTTTTGTATTTTGATCCTAACTCCAATGATGTTCCTTCACTGGGTTTGCATAGGGACAGAACATCAGCCCTCATATCTGTACATGTGAAAATTATTTTGCATTAACAAAACATGTTAGCATAGAGATGGAAATTATTTGCACTTTACAAAAAACAATTTTACTTATAGGTGTCGTGGAGAGTTCAAATTTTGTGAAGTGACAGTTTTCTTTAATAAATATCTTAAGTTGTGCATTTTTTTAAATAAGTTTGTTTTACAGAAATACAAATTATTGAATCAGCATTGCTGTTTGTCCTGTTTTCAGTTGGATCATTTTGCAGATCCTGTTTAGGGTGCAGCCATGTGACAACTAAATCAGTATACTGGAGAGGGCTGCAATGTCTAGCAGTGGTAAATGAGGCCTCCTGTATAATTGGGTCTGATGGTAACAAACAGTAACGTGGATCAGGCAGTTGTTTAAGCCATAGATACAAAGGTAATAGCTGTTACCTTAAGTTTTTCTTGGTGAATACCTTGGAATACAGTGTTGACCCACCTTTGCACATTAACAATGTCCATTCTTCCTCACACTTTGGCTACCTGAAACTCTTTCGATTTTGACATTTTTAACAATGTGTCTCTGCACATCTCTCTGCACAAACATAACCAGAGGACAAGGACAGGGATACTATCCCAGAATCTTTAATTAAATATATTCTTTTTTTTTTTTTCAGAGGTGCGGAGAAATCTCATTTGATACTCCTGACCAGAATGCCAAATGTGTTCGCATGCTAGGTAAGGGTAACAGTCTTTTCCCCTTTTGATACAAATATGTGGAAGTATGTTTAATTGGGGATTTCTTCTCAAAAGTACGTGATAATGGCTGCAGTGATTCACAATGGCATTTAGATAGCTCATCCACATGTAGTCCCCATTAATGCATTCTTTTGGGTGAATTTTCAATTACTTAAAGTGTATATATATATATATGTGCCTATCTGCATAGATGAAATTATAGCTGTACCAACACTATAATTGTAATCTCTGAGGTACTCAAGTCCAGAACTCATATTCGAAAGCTGAAAATCTTGGTAATTTTTAAAATCAGCCTGGGAAAAATGTGAACTTTTGTAGACTGCACACCTTTAATGTAAAGGAGCATTTATGTGCTTTGAAAAAGAGTATTAATTTCACAAATATGTATCAGATGCCTCTCGGTCAGACCTTCAACTGCATCAATCAGCAAAATTTCAATCATTGTGATTTTACAGATTTGCACCAGTGTAGCACTTTGCCTATCATTTGTAAAGATTAATATTATGCAGAAGCGTCTATTCTTTGGAAACAATACAGGAATGTTCTGCTATGTTTCATTAATTTCTGTGACCAATTTTATTGTATTCGCTTGTTTCATCTTCAATGCTAGTACTGAAACACTAACAGCATGATTAGTATCGCAGTGAAAGACAGGGAGTAAGTGTCTAAAAACCTAAAAGATAATGTTTACTCAGAAAGAATGAAATCACGGAACACTTGCAGGATTAGGCTTTAAATGCTGAAGACCTTTCACCTGCCAGGGTTGAGATAAGTGTATCCTGTAAATTCGAGCATTGCATCTAGGAACACGAAGACTGAAATAGTCACAATTTTTAAAACTGCAACTGGCAATCTCTAGGAACTTAATACCCATCTGGGTGCATAGCTGTGTTCTGTAATAACAGATTATGTGGTTTGTTGTTTATATTCATTAAATCCTATTGTCACAATAGACTATAATTGCTGCAGAGGAAATCTGTCATGCTTATAATGCACAGATCCCAACAGATGAACTGACACAATGGGCCGTAATGATCTGTTACATCAATGATCCATGGTTAGAGGTTCTTAATGCAACAAGCTGACAGAAAAGATACACTGTGATCCTTTATCGTGCCAATTACAATCTACAGCTTAAGTACCATTGAGTTCATAATACTGTAGTTCTAAGGAAGTTATATCCATGCAAATATTATTATCCATTAGGCAAAAAAAAAAGCAGGGGGGTGGGGGGTGGGGGGTAGTTGAGAACAAAAAAATGACCTGAAGATGAAAGTCTTCTGTACAGGTTGGTTCATCATTTGGTTTGGCATTTTTATAACAAGTCAATCCAAAATTGGGAGTTTGGCATCATCCTTAATGCAAATGATTCCTTAGGAGCAGTAAGCAGAACAAGATCTTGTTTCCATTACGTATATTCTTATCTATGTCTTCTAGTATATGCATGTGCAAGAATGAGAACATGTGCTGTGCTCTGTAAGGAAACTGCTAGGAATGTAAAAATTATTCCAAGGGGTCATGCCAAAGGTGTGACTGGCTCACAGAGGTTACATCTCTTGTATTTAAAAATGTTTCGCCTACTATTATTATTCTTCAATGTCTCTAACAAATTAAAGACTGTAGTGTCATATATAATATAGGATATTACATTTCACCCCAAGGTATCCCAAATCATGTACAGAGCTGAGGTTATTCTAAGTGCAAGTGGATATCCCACAGCTGCCTCTGTAAGAGGTATGGGAAGTAGAAACTAGCATTATATGGTTGCTCTGAGGGCAACTACTGGAGACAATCTCCACTGTCTTGATTTATCACAGAAATGTGTGTGGTTCTGGTAGTGCTGTAAAGCTAGAGGGTGTCCATTCTGGTACCTCTCCTTTCACACTGAACTCTGTACGGAACAGCAGGAGGCAGAAATTGTGCAACCTAAAAGGTCTAAGATTTTGTGCTGAATGCGTCATGTAGTGTCCAATTTCAGATTTTACAAGGCAGTTGAATTTCCGAGAGAATGAAACACAACGTTTGTCACTGATCAATGCAAAGCTGACATTATAATGTCTGTGGGTGTAACCAGTGAACAAAGCACAACGTGCCTTCAGAGAGGGACATCTTTCTTGACTGCACAGTCTTTGAAATGTGCTGAAATAGTCGTGCTGTCATTTACTGTAACAGTGACACAGTGCTGACAGAAATCTAGAGGGCAAGTCCCAGCAACTGCAAGAGGATAATTAGTTATTAAGAAAAGAAAAGAAACACAAGATTCTGGAGTACTGACTGTATTTCTTCAGAGATCTTTGACGCAAGACCAGTCCATACTTGGAACTGTACATTATCGAGCAGTACTCTAAAATGGTAACAGCTGGTTTTCTCAGAAAAGGTCTGTATCTAGGTTATACTACTGATTGTGGGTTAGCTTCAAATTTAAAATTTTTATGAGTAACCCTAGGCTTGCTACTGTGAGTCCACATTCCTTGAGGTAACATGGATTACGTGGATGAGGTTCTTTTTCTAGAAAGGTTGAAGAAGAGAGGTTTGCAGTGAAAATCTTCTTCTATTCCTATCTTCCTGCAGGAAAGCAGGAAATAAAGAAATGCCTAAACACTTACGATAGCTATAGTGAAAGTAGGTAACTTTTCAATGGACTGACTAGATATCGCTCAACCTGAGGTTAAGAGCAAAATGATCAGTGTAATGACTCATCTTTCAGCATTGGAGTGATGGATATCTATAATCCAAGTGTGAAAAATAACTTGAACAACTAAATTAAATGGTCACTCAGCAGTGCTTCCTGGGGATATAATAGATAATAACTATGTGCTCTGCCCAGGATGTGCTTATTATCAGTGTAATTATGTGTACTAAAGTTCTTACAGAAAATTACATTCTCCCTCTTATGCTTTATATTGTGCTTGTTTCTTTACACTTCTATATGTTATACTAGTTAAAGCAATACAACTTTTGTAACTGCCACAGAAGAAATTCAGTCAGTGGTCCACCTCAGCCTTTTGAAGACCGGTGTTCAGATCCTCAATCTATCACAGATTTCTTGAGCCTGGCACTGGGTAAGGTTTTAAACATGACCATTGTCCTTTGAAAAATGGGAAGAGAAGTGCTTCCTCACTTCTTAGGAACAACAAGAATAAATTTATAAGTACAATGAGAAGTTGAGGTACTATAGTGATGCAGGTCATAAAAATACCACACTGTCAATAAAAGTGTGTTGTCAGAGGTTTCCCTTGAATTTCCGAGTCCCTCCGAAGCCACCGGTAGCTCATCAGCACTTCCAGTGCAAGGTAGAAAATCTGCACTCTTCTGCTTAAATTGGAGCTGTTATCAAGTTAGTGAGGGCACTTGACCATGATAAAATTGCTAGATAAAGCTGAACTGGATGTCAAAAAGCTTTTGCTTTATGCTACATTCTGGAAGTTAGAACCCTGGGCTTCTCATGCCCTTTACTTATAATGATTTTGACTTAAAAAGCGATAGCTGGCGCAAAAATTGAGTATATAGCAGGGCACTCACTATGTGGTTATTAGTCCAGATATTCATATTATGAAGGGCAGAAGGGAACTATCCCTCTCCCTAGAGCACTCACTGCTATTTTCAATGGCACAACCTGCGGTTAATTTTTCCCATATGTAGACAGACAAATTCTGGGCTCAGACATGACACAATGTCATATCACGCAGAGATAATTGGGTTAGTTTGCTGTGCAAATTGCTGGTTGGATGCCTAAGCTAATTAACTCTGCTGGGAAGAATTGCATACTAGCTTGGAAGAGTCCAAAGTTAAGGCAACTTAACCGGTTCTCACATCTTAACTAGCTCATCCAAGGCTAACTCAGTAACCTCTACATGGCAGAGGACTGAGTTTTATGAATTTATCCTGGAAAGAATAACATTCCTATATCAGGCTCTAGGATCAGTACAGAAGGAAAAAGGTCTGCCAACTAGAAGAGGAACTTGAGTGTATAAATAAATACCAGTTTATACAGAATAGATACAGTTATCCTTATATTTGCTGTATAGAAAGTAGGCAGCTGCACTTATCATAACACATAGAAAATTAAATCATCCCATCAGTTTTAATCTGTTCAACCTTACTGATGACAGTGGAGTAAGGGGGATGGATGATAAAAGCAAATTATCTAGTTTGTTACTCTAGTAACCAGTCTTCCACCACCGGATTTGGTCTTTACTCCTTACTGAAATGCTAGGTAGATTTTGAAGAGGTCACGCCTCTTGCTGGCCAACTCTGCTGTCTGCAGAAATTTTTCCAGGGGAAATGCGAATCCCCCTCCGTAAGGAGCTAGCTAGGAAGATGAAAACACAAGCCTTCCAGACACCCCATGGCAAATGGCTGAGGCGTTTTCTTGTCATTATTGTAAATTCCACGCAGACAGGAATAATGTGGGTGAGTTTTGTTTCCCTTTTGGTGTAGACTTAATCCTTGCAGAAGCAGACAGATGAATCCTTGTTTGGAATCAAAGTAGTTTCCTCACAAATAGCCATTTAAAATTCATCCAAGAAAAAAGCAATCAAGAAAAAAAAAAAAAGGTGGGGGGTGGCACTTTTTTTTCTTCCCCAGACTACCAGAACATAACCTTGTTGCTTTGGGGCAACAAACTTTTTCATATTCCAGCACAGAGAGATGCCTACCTCCCTCCTCCGCGCAAAAAAAAGCTGCTTTGTGGCATACTTCCACCATTTATTACCTATGGAGAGTTATGGGTAAAGAAATTGGCATTTGGCCATGAAACGAGTTTCATGGATCCAGCTTCAGTCTTGGTGGCTCTTTGCCCACAGCAGAAAACCACCACACATTTGAACAGAGTTGGCAGCTGCAGCTTAGGAGAGAGAGGCATTACTGGAATAACAACTGTGTTGAAAGCCAGGACTGAGGGGTACTGGCAAGGCTCTGGCTGGCTGGCCTCTGCCTTACATAAGCGTTGAACTCACCTTCACTGGGAAAGAAAAAAAAATCTATTAAAATATACTTTGAGAAACCTAATCAGGTAAATAACCATATAACTTAGTGCGAAAAATAAATATTGAAGAATAGTTAAATGTGTCAATTTGCCCTGAAGTGGAGGGAGAAAAAGAAATGAGGCAGCTAGGCAAATGGTTCTGCACTGGTCAAGCTTTGCAGCTTTGCAAAGCTTTCTGGAGCCCTCACTGACGTCATTTGAAATGTGACCCTATATTTCTTGCACACGTAAAACTTCTACTGAAACTGATAGGCATGCATGAGCAATGGTGTTCTAAATAGCCACATATATGGACTATTTATATCCCAGTCACTCGAAGACTTACACGTGCACTTGACCTGATGCAGACTAAATATTCTATCTGTGCAAATGCTATGTAAATAAGCACATGAATTAATCTTTGTAAAATTAAGCAACATGTTTATGGGAAAAAAGCCTAAAATCTACAGTGACTAGCAAGAAATCTACACTCATGGCTATGCTGCCTGTCAGGATTACTCAGAACTTTATAGCGGTGGGAGGGGGGAGGTTTAGGACGTCTGCTACAAAAAGATAGGCTGCTATTCCATGAGTAGCTTGCAACACAGGATGAAGGGAAGCAGGTTTTTTTCCACTATAAAGCAATGGTGTGAATGCATACAGAAAGATAAACACTATGTCTCTTTTTGATATCTTGTTAATGTAGATAAATTCAAATCTAAACATACAAGCCGACGCTGTAAGCTTTTCACTTACGTTTCATGCTGTAACTGGCAGTGAAAGTCTCTCTACCAACAATTTATTCTGATGAGACTAGTATGATGTATAGATAAGATTTCTGGAACTGGAGCTCTTCTACCCAATTGAGTAGACAAAAGATAGAGATTTTCAAATAACTTCCAGTATTTTTTCCTTTTTTTTCTGAAATATCATTCCAGTATATTAACACAATTTAAAAATAAGACTTAACTCCCGACACTGCAACTATGCTTGTAAATCTATTTTAAAAAGTGGTATCTCTGTGACCTTCCCACCATCAAAAAAGGGGCTTATTGCTCCTTCATGTCACCTAAGACCTCCTCCCCCACTTGACTGTCTCTTCCTGAAATGCAATACTTGCTGAATCTCTCATGTTTTCTCCAAGAACGCTCATGATTTGTTCGCTGTAGTGGTACAGAGAAGGCTAAAGACTTGGTTCATCGCCCCATGCTTTATCTGGAAGGCCCCGGTCGAGATGCCAGGCTGCCTACATTTGAGTGTAGCTTGGAGACAGAAAGTGGCAAACCGGTGGGCACGAGGCTGCAACAGAGGCTCCTTTGTCAAGGAGTTTACAGTGTACACACACCGTCATTGTGCCACTTAATCACTGCGTTATGGTTTCATGGTAAACAAGTAGGAACTCTGTCTTTACTATCATGAGATTTATGCCCAAACCCACAAAAAACATAAATATCAAATCCATCTCCTAGTCTCATGACTATTTGATTAATTTGGTTAAGAAACTATAAAATAGATAAAATAAATTGAAAATTCTGATGCCCTTAGTATATTTTAAAGAGTAGTTCTCTAATACCATCTTATTATTGCATTAATTTTGATTTAATTACTATTTTAGGTAATTATATAGCCTGGTAGCTGAGTGACAGTGACCACTTGTTTATCCTGTTCTGTCCTGTAAATCAGGTCAGACTGAAACCACTTGTCTTGCAGTATTCTACCTTTCATAAGGGTGCTGAAAGAGACAAAAACTGGCCTTGGCATTTTGAGTAGGCATATAAAACACTTCTCTAAACGTAATTTCTGGTTGGGTTTTTCCTATCACTTAAACATTAACTTGAACCATATATAGTTTTATCCTATGTCTGAGCTTGCTGCAGGAAAGAAATGGGGGTGTCAGGGGACTTGGAGGGAACCCAGTAATGAGGATTTGACACCATCTATAAGATGTAAACACACCATGATGGCTTTCTCTAGAAGGGAGAGTTACTGTGTTGCCCACATCTACAAAAGCCATTCATTGGGACTATGGGGTCCTGTTGAGACACCAAAGCTCAAGAAGTGATTAAAAAGGCCCCACTCCCCCAACTAAAAATACCCCAAATCCCTGACTCTTTAGCTTCTCTTTCTATCAAAAAGGCTTTTTGACTTGGCTGAGAATCTCACCACATTTAGAACAAACAAGTTTGTAAATCCTATCCAGCAGTTGCGCTCAAAGGATGGTACAAATACTAGTAAATTTAGTGCAGTGCAAAGCCAAGAAGTATCTCCCTTTTTGTCCAAAGCACGCTGCAGACAGAGGATTGCATTCTGCTGCCCATTTATGTAATACTCTAGTGAAAGTTTAAACTTTGAATTCTGGGCTTTCATCCCCCTTAAGTAGTTAAAAACCCCAGCACCCACTTTTTTCTTACCCACCAAACTAAAAGCAACACAGGTTGGGGTTCCACCTATCGACCCTGCACAAGGAAAAATGCTGGGTATGGCTCCAGGAGGATAACAAACAGGCCTATGACTTGCACCCCATCTCGGGGAGCACACACATGTAAGACAAGGAGAATCCTGTTTTGTTTCCCAGACCTTTCCTTTTATTTTTTTTTTTTTCAACTAGGCACTTCTTAGATAAAGCAGAGAAACAGTTGCTTGATTGATGTACTGAAGATGATCTCATATCTTATTTCACGGCATTTGTCACATGAGTTATTGCTGATCCCCTGTTGGAAAAAAGATTTCAAGTGCCTATTCAGTCTACTTCCTCACAGTTTGATTTTTCCTCGTGCCTAACCTCGTGCCTAAACATGGACTGCATTCACGTAATTTCCCATCTTCTTTGTCCAAACAGTTATGAGTGGGATGTGTTCACCCAAAGTACTTGCTGTACAGAAAATTGCTGTGACTAACCATACTGCTGTAATAACGCTCTCTCAAAAAATGGGAAGAGGGGAAAGGAGCAATTATTAGATCTATTAATGGTACCAAATTGGAGAAGAAAACACTTATCCACAGTTTTACAGCCAGCCATCCCTCCATGATAGCATAAGTATAATAAAATCTCCAGCTGTAAAATTTTCAAACTTAGATTTAAATGGTTCAAATTTATATTTTGTGGTTTGAGCTCATCTCTAGCAATTAATCTTTGTTTCTTTAATTATTACTTGGTGATACCTTGCAATTTCACAGCCTCTGCAATTTCCTATAGATTACTGTGTAGCTACCCTTAGTAAGAGTGATTTATGTCTGAGAAAGCCATGGAATTCCTGTGTTTTCAAGCACTCAGTTCCCGGCTGTAAATGTTCATAAACTTCTCAGCTTAAGAATGCATTTTCCTATACTCTTCTCTGCTCTGTATTGTAAAGGATGTCCTATTGTATTCTGGAGCTAAAAAATTTTGCTGTTCTGAAATGCTGTTAATGATTTTACCATTTTTTTTCACCTTTAGTATAAAAAAGAAAAACCCACAAAATCAAGAACCTGCTGTTCTGTAGCTAGCTTTCCTTGATGGCTTTAGCTTCCTTTTTCTTTTTTTTTTTTTTAAATATAGAATAATTTCTAATGATAATTTCTTGTTTTCTCATATGTCTCATACTTCTTCAAGCATTAAGTTGATCTCTTAGACCACCCCTTGATCATCAAACTACTTAAGCACGTATTTACATATTCTCACTGAAGACAAAAAACGCGTAGGTTGAAATATGTTCCCGTGCCAGGGTCGGTCACAGTGTCTAGCACTGTGCATGCTCAAGCCCTGATCTGATCCAAATACCTGAGGCTCTGGGCTTATGAAATCATAGAGTGTGACTATGAATATTGGTAGTAAATTACAGGAACTCGATTTAGCCACAAGAAATGGAATTTCTGAATCTCAAATAGCCATGTCAAGAGATTATAGTATTTCTTCCAGAAAAGTTCAGAGCGTGCTCCTACTGGATTTCCCTTTTAGGGCATTCCTCTCACTCTGCAGATGAAATAATGCTGAAGATAGTTAAGATGCGATTCATCTGACAGAATGTCTGTAAACATCTGTAAACAAAAATTTTTTTTAAGTCTGCAGCCATCATCTAATCCTCCCTTTTGTAGTTGAAAAGAATGAGAAAGAGGTACTTCCTTAAGACTCACCTCATTGCAAAATAGACATCTAAAACTGGTCCAAGGAACCCTGCTCAGAGAGTGCCTCTTTCTCGCTGTTCCTTCCCTGCTAAGGAAGCTGAAGTCTGGACGCAAGCAGTTGGAGGAGATTAATCTTACTCCTGGATTACAGGAATTGGTTTTCATGGTGTTCAAAGCTCTAAACTTTAAAGTATGGGGGATAATAGAAAATCAGGCTAATCAACCTCATCTGCATGATAATTTATTGTTCTTTAATGTAAGAGCAATTTCTAAGCTTTCAGCATATTTCTAGTAATATAGATAGATAGCAAATTGTTTTTATTAATTGAATTCTTTTCCTCATTGCCTTTGTGAAGTCTTAATTTCTCTCTCTCTTGCCCTGTGACATAGCTGCAGGACCTTTTCTGACATTTGAATAGCTCCTGAATTTTAGTTGAATAACATAAACTGAAAGCATGATAAAGATGCTTAAGGGGTCCAGATTGGCCTGATGATCACAATGTCCTGTGGGTAGAAAATCTGACTGTATCATTAAATGTATGGATATGAAGACTAAATTCAGCCATTAATACATGACATATGGTTTTGATTTTCATAACATTTTAAATACACATTTCATCCCATGGTAAAATTTTTAAGGAGGGTACTCTATAGACTCTCCTTGTAAAGAGTATGTCTACGTTAGTGTTTTAGGTCAGATCAGGAGTGTGTTTTTGAGATGCCATCCCAAGTTACCGCAAACTTTGGTTGCATTATGGAGCAGTCTCAGAATAGACAAACTGGATTACTCTCACAGGAAACAGAGCAAGCCATGTGCTCTGGGAGCACCTCTAGCGCGTTCTAGCTGCTACTAGACACTCAGTCCATGGAAATAGGTTAGAAATCGGCCAAACCTAATCCTCCAAAGCATACACAGTGCAGACACTGGGGCCTCAGCTGTGGCTGTTTAACTCAACCAATCTGCTGTTCTTGTGCTACCTGCTTCTCTGAACCTTGCCAGAGAGTCAACACCACTTGTATCTTCAACCCAACAGCTGCTCTAACACGCAGATTTCGGTACCCACACATTGCCTTCAGGACCATTCAGCTCAGTTAAGGTTTAACTGAGGATGCATAGGATGTAGATAAGTTGTAATTTATGACAGGCTTAAGTGTGTTTTTTCCTGGATATTGCTTGCCTACTTCCAGTACACGTGCCATCAATTTGTGCATGCAGCCTAAAATTTTATCAGGCGTTTGTCTGAAATGAGGACAGGTTTATGGGGAATGGCAAATGTGATTTAGTCCAATGTGAAATACTATCCTTTTTGAAACTTAAGGTAAAATGCCTTTTAACTCTAGGTCAGGATTTCACACTGAGTTTATAGATTAATACAGAGCAAATTTAATTTAACACTTAATTCAAAGGAATTATTAATATTCCGGAGCTTTGTTTATTGACATACAATAGTGAGATCCCCACATTT
Organism: Fulmarus glacialis; assembly: GCF_000690835.1. Classification (NCBI taxonomy): domain Eukaryota; kingdom Metazoa; phylum Chordata; class Aves; order Procellariiformes; family Procellariidae; genus Fulmarus; species Fulmarus glacialis. The sequence continues at coordinate 21,836 of NW_009226198.1, read as the reverse complement.
TATTTGTGCGTATACAAGACATTAATATTGTGATATCTTTTCATTCTATAACAGAGAGTGCTAATGAAAGGAACTCAGAAATACTGGCATCATACACTTTATTAGTGGACATTTCTTAGAAGAAAGCAAAGACTAGTGGCCTAGAATTGACTTCTCCCTCTGAAAATAGTGTAATAAACTGACATCAGAATTGTATAACATTATCATAACAAGAAACGTATTACCATGCTGACAGAAGAGGAGTTATTTTCAGTGTCTTTCAGCCAGTTAGATAACAGTGTGTAAAGATAGCCCATACAGCTAGAAGTACTTTTGTCTTATTGTTGTTTTTGTTACTAAATACTGTATGAAATCTTGAACATCATCTTAAAAAGAAGCCTGTGCATTTTCACTCCATGAGCTGTATTTCAGGTTTATACAAAAATAGGAAGACAAATTTATAGTTAAGGTACATGACGGGTCACTTTGTCAAGTCCCAGAATCTGCTCTGCTACTTTGATCATTGAGACAGGTGTTTGTCAAGAGACAGGTCATTGCTTATCTAAGAAAAAGACAGAAGTTTTACCTCCCTCAGCTCTAACTGCCCTGCAAAGATTTTCTAATGGAACCTCATTTCTTTACCTCTTGGTTTCTAGCGTTCTATATTGACAGACTCGGGTCGGTATCTGCCATACAACAAAAACATTGTTAAACTGGTATTATTTTGCTTTGCTTTGGAAACCTCAAATAGAGTTGCCAATATACCCAGCCATTCTGTGAATATTCAATTAAAATCGCCACGAGACTGCTCTTATGGAAGGAGTTGTGAGGATGTGAAAGTAAGCTAAGGGGCAGCATAAATTATTCGAGTCCCCAGTTAGTAGCTACAATATGTAGCAACAATAGCAGTCACTGACAGATCTCTGTTGGAAAGGGAAGATGAATGGCAGATGCTCCATTGTAATTTCTTGCTATCAGCAGAGAGCGTAACAACAAGCATTAATCCTCTGGTTTAATCAGAGGTAATAGTATGCCCAGGGAGCTACCACTTCCAAGGCGCAAGTGCAATTGCTGTCATTGTACATTTGTCCTAGAGGGCTCTTTTGGCAAGTGCATGTCATAATATTTTAGGAGCCAAAAGAATCAGAGTCCATGTGACTTTAATTATTAACATATTTCCCTTTTCTTAAAAAGAAGGAATGGAAGCATCATAAATCATGATGTCTAATCTCATTTATTTTCTGTTGTTTGAGAACAACACTCAGGGCTTTTGAAGCCTGTGTATTATTTGTTTCACGGGGGAAAATGACATTATAATGACCCTCAGAACAGCTTAGAGAGAAAATTCTGTTGGTTTTGGATATTTTTATTTTAATCCAATCCAGTTTCTCTGTGCCATGAAGGAATCTGTGTTTGGTTTAGGCAGAACCATCTTAGATACCACAGTTGCTTCAAATTGTGCAGCTCATTGAGACAAAACAAAAAGTCTCTTGATAATTGATGACTGAATAAACAAAGAGGAAACTGGAGGCAGATGTGTGCTGGAAAGCTTTCTGAAATCCTAGGATGGGATGGGGGAAGAGTTTGATTTTGATTTTGATTTTCATCAGAAGCACCACAATTCTCTCTTCACCCTGAACATTTCCTACTTGACATTTTTTGTTCTTAATCTTTGTTGGGGGAGGGCATCGCTGATGTTTAATTTTAAGTGAATTTCCAGTAGTAAATCTAGAAAGGTTTTAGGCTGGCAGCTGTGCAGCCTCAAGCCCTCCCTCTGCAAAACAGGCTCTGAAGAGGGAACAGCATAAATCCCTCTAACACTGTCCTGCCAGAAAGCTCCTTCCTCGACATGGAAAGATCATCTGCAGGAATTGCTAGCACCTTTGACCATCTGTTTTTTATATTCTTGCTGAAGCTGCCTCAAGAGTAACGAGATGTGCTGCAGGATCTCATAGTAGGGACACATTTAACTCCCTCGGCAGGAGCTACACCAGAAGTACAGGTTCACATAGGCAGGGCCCATCATTCAGCTCCTGTCTTTATTTCTCCTGCTGCTACGCCTGCTTCTCTTCTACTCAAAAACTTGCCTGCCTTTGATAACAAGTATGCATCTAAGCCGGCTAGAGGAAGAGTTTCCTCAGAAATGTTTGACCAAAATTGTCTTCCTGAAATTAGATCCTGTAATTACACTTCAGCAAAAGATGAAAACTTGAGACCCAAATCCAATAATTTTTAGTGGAAATCCTTTGGCTGGTAACAAGCTTTAGATTCAGAAAAGCTGCTGCGGCGTTTTACGGGCATGGTCATTGAAGGTCTGTACACTTCCGTCTTTTCTGTGGGACGTGCATCACTGTGTCTCTCGATGAGTTACTCCAGCAGATGACAGGAGTCCCTGGTGACATCTGACAGCAGGTTCAGCTTGGCTGAGTAACCTCAGTCACAGAGGAAAATGGGATAATGAGACAGATACACTAAGGCTCACCCGAGGAATTCCCACGGCATCTCTGAATCTGATATTTCCAGATGGAAACCAAAATTTTGTTTGTGGGAGAAAATGAGCAGTAAATTGCTCTGACAAATAGAAACAATCCCTGTGGAATTCAGAAACTCTTTAATAAAAATATTTTGTAGCCGAAAGTCCAGTTTTCTGCCATGTTTCTTGATTGAGCTTATTCACTTAGAGCTAGTAAGTAAGATCTCTACCCAAATGCAGTGACCCTGCTTTGCGCTAGTAACTTACCTGACATAAAGTAAGGCGGAGTTGCGTTAACACATGGACGTGGATGACATAATGGGAGTGATGGAGCTGACGTAGAAAGTGCCTATGTCAACTGTAGATCAGTGCTATTGTGTAGTTCGTGAGAGTGTCCTGCTCGTGGAGGAGCTGTCTGCCTGACAAGATATAAAACTCTGCTTTTAATGCCCTCTGCTCACTGATGGTCCTGTGGCATCTCTTTCATAAGAGCAGTTATTACAGTACTCTAAAAAAGGACTTCTTCAGTTGTAAAATAAGTAAGTCGGTCTTTTATTCCCTTTAATTGTTGGCGCAATGTGTAGCAACACATTGCTCTAAATTGGATTTAATTGGGCAAGGGACGAGAATGAAGGAGGGTTTTAGTCATCCTCCCTCCGTTTCGGTTTGGCCAATGCAACACCTGCTCCCACATTCCAGGCTGCTTTCTCCCATGAGTGCTGGTGCACAAACTCTTGCCAGTTACCCTTTGACTATAACAACAACAAAAAAATGCTGTTTTTAATCAAGTTTCCCAAAGCCAGGCCGTCAAAATGAGTGCATCTGTCTTGGTAGAATAGTTTTTTGTTTACATTTTCCTTGTCTTCATAAAGCTACCCTAAAGTGTTGGCTGGTGTGTAATGCAAGGCTTTGTGACAAGTTATTTGTAATTTCTCCTAGGCAAAATATCACAGCAATTTCTGTCTGAGTCTCAGAGTGCCTGAGAAGTGCAAATGTCAATTCAAAGAGAGAACTCAAATATGTATCCACTAAATAAAGTAGCAACACTGGAACAAGGAATTGGCAGGTTCTGTCTTCTATAGTTATTAAGTATTGAAACAGTCCCAGCGGGGCTTTGAAAGCATCTGGATATAGCTTATCAGCCAATTAGAAAAAGAATATGAACAAACTAATGACAAACAGTCCCTGTTCACTTGAGGACTCTCACTCCTGCATTTGATTTGCCTCACAAGCACCTGACCAACTGTTAAACCACAGAGAGCTACTGTAAAGCTAGTTTAATTTTTTTAAAAAATCTTAAATAAAAAAGACTGACTTTAAAAGCCAAAAATAAATTAAATTTTATAATTACAGCATAGTCTCCTCCCATCAAAATCTCACACTACTGAAGAAGCGTTCCTACACTGTGGTCTCTGAACCAGGAGTCCCCATGAAACTCATGTAACAAAATCCAAGAGCAGACTGTGAAGCATAAAGATCCCTGTTCCCCCTCATTGCAGGTGCATGTCATAACCATTACACTACAAAGCCACTTCACTTTTGCACACACATACATACACAATGAACCTTGAATTCTTTTTTGCATAGACAGGCTGTTCCTGCTCAGCACACCTAAGGCTGCAGGCAAGGCGTTCTGCTGGGAGCTACAAGCTGTGGAAGAAGCATTCCCCCCCGCAGACAACGAAATTTAATCTGGCCTCCCACCCCACCCCCCCTCCCCGATTTTATGGATAATCCATGTAAATGCTAAACTGCTATATAAATTCCATGCACAGTTTTATTGGTATATAAAGAAAAGACATCTCTTTTTCTCCTGGTCCTGTTTTGTAATGGTCACCATCGGTCAGCTTGCAATGAGCCGCACCCTGTACCTGGCACGTGCTGAGAACGCCGACCGGAGTGAACACAAGGGGACTCCAGTAAATGAATGCTTCACATCTGGATGCAAATAGGATGGAAACATGAAAGCAGCAGTGGCTTCTGAGCTCTGCCCCAATCTGAGGTGCTTTTGAGCATGCTCACACTCAGATCTTTCAGACACCGACTGGGTTTTAAGGTTAAAAAGCAAGAAAGCACAGCAAGAAATTTGCACCAGGCACACTGCTGAAGCATTTTCAATGACAAACAAAAGCTAAGTGGGAGTTTTCAGGGCCTTACCCTTGGATTTAAGCACAAAGTCCTATTTGGAATTCCTAAATCCCATTTCAGGAACATTTTTTGGATCTAGTCCTTAACATCTTGATGACCTACGCCATGTTCTCACATCCAGTAAGAAATAGAGACTAATAGGTCTCATCTGTAATATCCATGCATAGCAGCTGTAGGCTGCTTCTAATCATCAACATTCTTTAATTATTAATAAAAGTTTTATTAGCCATGAGTCAAAAGCTTCTCTTTTTCTGACAAAGGGCTGGGAAGATAATTTTTCTTTCTAACAGTAGATGTTTTTAAAGCAATAACCCAAAATTTAAACCAGGTTTAAATATACTAAATGCAAATCCCCAAACAATTAGCACATTATATAGCTAAGTTGCTAAATACATAATATATCAAATAGCTATTTCTATTAAAGAATATCCCGAACAATACTGTAATGAAATTCATGCCTTTTTTCCGCGTTATAGAGACTGTTCTTATTCTAACACATGACAAGATGTTACTGTAGAAACTTCATTCATGCTACCTTCTAATCTGTTCTTAGGAAGCATTTTAATGATAACACCTGTTGTTCTAATAACAATTTTCAGTCTTTATTGCTTATGGGATCTAAGGCTAATCAGAAACGTAACGCTTCACTGTGTGTGAGAGTGATATTCCCAGTGCAAGATATTTCTGTCTTTATACTTTGCAACTACTGGCATTAACAAGAAGCTGGAATGAAATCAGTGCAAATTAGAAATATGTACTGAAGATTTCCTATATGTATTTGCTGCTTTGTCTCTCACAGGAGAGATGGCCCCTGCATTGCCCAGCTACATTATCACACACTACAAAGGAAGAAGTGCAATGAATGCAGTTGGTTTATTCCCCCCAGGGGTTCCCTCTGGTAGAATATGTCAAAGTACTCCCAGCCGTCAGTCTGTCAGGTCTGCTCGGATGTTTTGGAAGACAGCGTGCTCTGAATGGGAATGTAACAATAGCAGGCTGATTTTTCAGCAGCCAGCACTGATAACTCTGATAAACAGTCTTCTTGAGGTAAGAAGTGACGCATATCAGAAGTTCCTGCCTTAGACGCCAAGGTTATTCGTCATGTAATTGGATATTGTTGGAGAAAACCATAATTATCCCAGATTTAAAGGCATAAGACCATCTAGTTGATAATATGTAGTCCAAGATAATCATTTGCTGCTGAATCCACTTTAATCTTTCCTATTCATTTACTTTTAAGAGACGTGACCTAACCAGGTCTTACTTGAACAAAGCTGTGACTTAGTGGCTTCATGATTATTGTTAAATTACAGACCTGGCACTCTTGGAATTTCATTGGTATGGTAGGGTAAAACTTAGACTCTTCCAATTCAGAAGTCCAGGAAGTTATCAGCTGACAAAAACGAGGAACATGTACATCCCCCAGCAGATGTGGAGGTCTAGTTCTAGCTCCAGCCAGCAGAGAGCAGCTGTACTGAATACCTGCTATCGCCATCAAGTTCTGCCTACACGTTGGCCTATTTCACCCTAAAAGTCCAATAAAAATTCCAGTTGATGTACAGGTGGGGTCCATCATTTACAGTGCCTGCATTTGCCACTTTCAGCTGACCCCGGGCTGCCCAAATGATGGGAAACCTCACAAGACCTAGGCAGTCTGCTACTCCTGTCCTCACCTACCTCTTGTCCCTGCTTCTGCTCTCCGGCTGCTCAGCCGACCCTCTGCTGAAACTGTGTTACAGCTGGGTCCCAGTCGTCCCCTGGGAACTGTAGTGGGAGTTTTTATCACATCGCCCATTGACTGACCCAGGAGATTCTAGGAAGTAGCTGGCTTGGCCGCCCCAGTGTGCTGAGGCAATTAGTCATCCGGTGGGCTACCTCCTGCTTCCAGGAAGTCAAGGGCTATCACAACACAACAGGTTTTAGCTCCTGCCCCCAGGGAAACAGACACATGAAAGCTCACAAAGTTATACCAAACAAAGTAATTCCTCTGGCTCGGGCCAGCTGCAGATCCCAGCAGCCTTCTCCCTCGCATCTCCTGGCACCAGAAAAATGATAGACCTCTTCTCCTTCAACGCTTTGCTCAGTCATGTGATAGGAAGTCAGATTCCCTACTGTGCTCGCTCTCTCTTTCACACGCTAACACACACTTTTGTGTTTCTCATTATAAACATCCACAAACCATCCACATAAGCATTACAAAACCTTCACCATATACAAATCCTACAAATCCTATACGCTACCTTTAAAGATAGATTTTTGTTTGAACAGCCTCTTCGTTGCTCATTTGCTTTTTCATATTCCTAGCATGGCAACCATACATTACAATACTTTCTTCCCTAAAGGCTGCGCAAATAAATGAGGCTTTGGCTTTTCTCCAGATATTTTCCCATTGTTAACAGGAATATCTGTTTTTAGACCCTTTCCCGTTTTTCCGTAAAGGTAGCCTTATCTTCTTGATCCATCAGTAACAGTTCGTTACTGATGTAGAACTGAGGTTCTTTGAGGTAGCCTTTCCTGTAATTACTGTTTCTGCCATTAATTGTCCCCTGAAACTTGGGCTATCTAAATGGTATTTGATGTAATTCCTTAGGCTTATATAGAGAAAAAAAATTCTACCAGAGTTCTTTGGAGGTATTTAATTTTGTTGTCTTATCATTACGGAATAGCTGTTAGTGTTTGTAAGCTCTTTTCCTGTCATAGACTGCATATGGAAATAGATAACCCTGGCTAAAGCTCTAGATTGGTTTTGGTGAGCGAAGTGGGAAAAAGTTTGTAAGAGACTGGTACTGAGCCAAAATATCAAGACTCATATAGATCCTAGGCTTGTTTTGTCATGTTTTATGCATAGATCCAACATATTTTCATGCATATTCTTCATGTATAGATCCAACATATTAAATAAATTTACAAAAGAAGTTATGGAACTTTGTAATAAAAAATCTCCTAGTTCTGAAGCCTTTGACTATATTCTCTTAGTCCATTAAATTACTGCTTAAGGAGGAGTTTAATCTTGGAAGAGGAAAGAAGGCAGGAGGCAATAAGTAATAGAAAGGCATTGGAAGAAGTGGTTGAAGAGCACAAATGAGGGATCGCAGCTCTAAGCAAGGAATTATATTGCACAATACTAAATTCTCTTCACAGATAGCACATAGCATCGCCAGGGGAGCAGCATGCTTTCTTCTTACCTCTTTTGTACCTTTATATGTCCACAGTAAGAATGTTTATATCCGAGGCTTCCTGACAGTCAACAGAAAGACACAGGCATTTTGAGAGCTCTTTTCAGCTCATAGTGTAGCAATGTAAATAAGAAGGTAATAAGAAAGAGTAATAAGACTTTGAGAGGGCTCACATGTATGAAGAATCATACATCCAAGACACTTATCATTTGTCGGCTCAAAAACCTTCTGATGCCCTTCTACTGAGAAGTCACGTTTAAAAACAGCCAATTCTGATTATAGAATAATTAAGGGAATTTTAAAATACTTGATTGCAACTGGTGTCCAATCTTCATTTTTTAAAAATGATCACAGGTAGTTCAGCCAGAGGTGTAGAGAGGGAGTCGCACATTGCCTGAGATTTATGGTTTTAATTCCCAATGTCCCACATGTGCGTGTGTGGGAGTGGGTGTGTTTGCCTTGTCTTTCTATGTCTGCACACATACCTACTCCACATACATGAGCATTAGTGGGAATGGATGTTTTCTAGAAAACATACAATGCTCATTGTGCAGTACCAAGCAAATGCAAGGTACTATACTGTGTATGTAAAAGGCATTTTACATGGTATAATAGAGAAAAATCACTAAATCGGACATGCTCCGTGAATGCAGATAATATCCCATGACATGGGAGGAATTAGTCCAGCCAAGAAACATGATACCACATATTTAAAAAGGAAATTTGGCTCTTTAAGGAACGATGATACCTTTTCCTCAGCTATTATATCTTTTCCATCATAACTTAAAACCTCAGGCTATGATTTTATGATACCAACGTGCAACACATTAAAAAGATATCCTTCTTAGTTAGATGATACTTATTCATTAGTTCCTGAAAACCAATTCATTTTGGATGCTTCTAACTGGATTGTCTGGAATCAGGACACCCAAATCAGCAGTCCTCTTAGAAACCTGCCGCTTCTAGGTTTTACAATCTACTGATTCATAATGAAAAGGGACTTAATACATTTAAATGCTTTTTAGTGTAGCACAACTGGAGGAGTCTTATGTAAATTCTTAGCAAAATTTAACAACAACATGAAACAAGTATCATCTGTAATGTGGAAAATAGCATATGTGAAAGAAATGCATGGAAATTGCATAAAGATAGTCAGAACGACAACTTTCCAAATTCTATTACTGCACATCAGTTCTGCTCGGGAACGAGATACTGTTACTTTCAGATGGGATGGAAAGATCTTCTTCCCACCCAAGGTCACACACAGCTGGAGCAGAAAAATCACCCACAGGAATTTCTGCCTCCCTGTCTTATTGTTTCACAGCTCTTCATACAGTTTAGCTCATGTTGAAAAGCATTTAAGTGCTAGCTCCTCTCAGAGGTGCACATCCCTTCACTTACGATGCAGAGCAAACTGGCTTGCCTCAACATCAACAGTACTTTTTCGGTATTTAGGTGGGAAGGCAAGGATCTGTTGCAGCCAATTTCAATGCTGCAGCACGCCGTGCTGGTGACAGGCCAGACAGGGCAATTTCTGAGCACATCTCACTTCCAGAGCATCTCAGCCTCCAGCCGGGCCCACGGCTTTCCCCAGCGTGGGCCAGGATGCAAGTGTGGGCTGTGGCTGCCCGCTGTAACCATTCAGTTGATCCATCAGTTGCGGCAGGGCTGAAATAAAAGATGAATTAGGTAAGCACTCTTCCCTGTGTTAAATTAAGGGAAATGGCTTGTCCTAAACAATACAGGGGACAAAGTAACTGAGGCCTTTGTTACTTGTGGCTATGAAAGATGATTCTTAGAATTGGTCCTTATCCCACTTTTCTGACCCAAATTGATCCTTATCCCACTTTTCTGACCCAAATTGATCCTTATCCCACTTTTCTGACCAAAATACTGCTTTGGCCACAACACTATTTTAAATTTTCCCTTATAATATACTCAAGTTACATAGACACAAATAGCCCTTATATCCAACCCTTTTCAATAGTGTTCACACTTCAGCCACGGGTGAGCAGCTGAGCTTATAGCTGTTACCATAGTTTGCAGCTGTCCCCTCACCTAATAGCCCAGATGTTATTGGCAAGACAACACAAATAATACAGGAAAAAAACATGTTCAAATGTGGATGGACAAAAAAGTATCTTTTAAATACCTCTTCAGAATAAAAGCAACTACAGGTGCAAGACACTTTTTGTCAACAATAGGTGGACTGGACAGTAAGATAGCTGGACATATCTAACACCCCCTGAACATTGCACCTGCTGAGGACTTCAGGGGTGGTTGCAAGTACTCCATCCCTGCCCACACCTGGCCCAGGGGAAGGCTGCTCACGCGTCCTGCAAACCGAGACACTCAGGCCTGGAGGTTAGCTGGGGAGACGGCACTTTGCAAGGTCATGCAGGGCTGCCAGCGCTACCTGGCATGACTCACAGGCATTGCAAAGTGATGAACTCCCTGAAAAAAACACCACCATTTCTGAACCTGGCTAACAGTGTTACATTTCAACACGTATTTGTTATTTGTACTGTCTTGCCAATTGCACTTGAACCCAGAGGGTGACCAGATAGCTATAAAACTTGATAGTCCAGAATAACTATGTTTGAGATAGATCCTTAAAAATACATGTAAGTATCTAAGAAGAGGTATAGGGCCTCTGGTACTACAGTATGCTAAAGATTCATTATTCCTAACATTTATATTTGCTTTCTTCCTTTGAAGAAAGGTAACACTATTCCCATAGTGTTACCTAAGAAAACACTTAAGCTATACGATGTGGCAGGTATAAGACGCTACGAGCCACGTAGTTCTGGTTTCGTAATCAACCAACATTATCCAGTGCAGCATGGTGCTTTTGCAGTTTACGCCCCTGGACTTCTTCCCAGGGAAATCAGGGGGCAAGAGAGAAAGGAGAAGTAGGCTCCAGATCTCATCCTAGCCCTGAGTTGTCTCACATTTCCAACCCTGGAACCAGGAGGAACTCCTGAGTTTAGGCAGCTTAGATATAGCCAAAGCGATTAAAACTAATTTCTCAGTATCACACTGGCAATGTGATAGACCAGGGAGCTGAATTCGTATCTGCTCAGAAAATAAGTACATTACTTTTTAAGAGTATGTGTAATGTGTGACAGATCTTTTGGATACTCTTGAGCTGACATGTGTAGAGATGTAAGACCATTACAAAAGCCCATTTTCCTTTATTTTCCCATAAGGACTGTATAAAGGAGAGGGGAAGGGAGAGAATGCCATTAACACAGTGAAACCCCATAAATAAGAATAGATATTGTGAAAACTGCTGAAAACAAGACTGTTTTGGTTATTCTCTTAACTTAAGAATATTTATACAGCCACTACCCTTGCTGTTTTCTCGAGCTTCAAAGTCTGAATTTGCAAAATCTATACTTTTCAAGCAATACTGCTGATATGTTTAAGTAGGTAACAGGCACACCTCAAAAGCTTTCATGAGTCCATTTTATTAAAAAAAAAAATTAAAATTCTGAATGCTCGTTTCAATTTATCTCAGCATCTTGGAATTCAGACAGAAAACCAAAGATCAGAATTTTCTCATGAGATTCTGTTCCCTGGAAACAACTGAAGGGTAGCACTTTCCGCACCATTCTCATTCTTCCACTTCTGATCTCAGCAGAAACGGAGGCACAGAGCTGACTCCAATATGTATTTATTTAGAAAGCAATGGAACATTTGCAACCTCAAAAAAAAAAAGAAGAAAAGTTTGGTTGTTTGGATTTCTGCCAAAGATGTGATGAATTCTACTAAACAATTGTTAAACAGCAATTGTTATAATTTAAGGCATTTGGCCTGTGCCAAATGCTATTCCACTGTGCACTACTGTAACTTAGGGTGCAAGCAGCATACCCAAATATCAGCAGAAAACTTGGCTGGTTAAATTATCTAGCTGTTTTCCCATGGCTCCTCTTTGAGTCGAAGGGAAGACACAGGCTCCGTGATACAGTGATTCAGAGTAGAAGGCTAATTTGGGTACTTTGAATTGTACCCTTGGTGACTGTCTCATTCTCTATTTAAGTTAGTGGCCAAGTTGGGTATCTAACGTCAGCATTGTAAAAGTCTCCCTGTTTCTTACACTGACCTTTGAATGATAATTAGGACCTGTCTGTATAACATCTAGTGAAACAAGACTCCAACCACACAGACATCTGCTACCAAATTGATCTAATCCAAACTGATTTGTACACTGAAGTATATTGGTATTTAGTAATAAAGGAAAAAAAAAAGCAATTAGGAAAGTTATATTTGGCTTTATGCTGCAGGGAAACGATAAAAATAACCTAAAATTGATGTACATGTTAAATAAAATTTCTATTTGCATTTAAGATCTAAATATATAATCTATGAAGTTAGTATTTTTCACCTTATCTAGACCAATTATCGCCTGCTTAATAAATGTCTGCTCCTTTCATTATCTTTTTTATAAAATAGAATAAGTAAATAGCTACCAATCACTGAACGTATACAGTTCTCTCTCACCATTTGTTCCCTCCTGTTTATCTCTCCATAGTTTAACACTGCTTCAAAAGAAAAATTTCTGCCAGTTCCTCTTGCCACAGTACACCATGTCCCATTGCTCCCAGCCACAAGAGAGGGCGTTAATTGCGGAGTTGCTAAGGCTATTTTTTTACCACTGTTGGTTCAAAGATATTTCAGAGTGCTACGGAGATGCTATCAGGTCTTCCTATTTCTTCTGTGCCACACACAAGACACCTGCAAGCCATTGACCTCTTTACGCAAATGCATCCTCATTCCTGCATTCACGTTGTCCAGTGATTGCTCTTGCTTCCACATGCTTTCGGAGAGAAAATGTTCAATAAGATAGCTACACAGGATGAAATTTTTTCAGTGGAGTAATTTTGCCCCAAAAAAGGCAGCGTTATAAATTTTTTCCTGAAAAAACTACTTTTATTAACATTTTTTCAGTGAGGGAAAGTTGCTTCTCATTTCTCATTTTGATAAGAAAACAACCAGCATTACATTCTGACCTTTTCTGGTAACTTTTCTTCGCTATTGTTTTGATAATTTATTTAGACTTTAATATTGTAACATGTTTATTCAAATGTTATTCAAATACCAGGTTAAATGTTATTCAAATATCAGGTTATAGGATCTGCTATTCTAATGCAATGGTTTGAAGTTATCTCAACTCGCTACATCAAAAGGGAAAAAATATTTTTTCAGAAGTAATTTACTGCAAATTTTCAAATTCTGCCTGACGGACATTTAGTTTTAACTTCTAATTTCTAATAAAAACAAAGTCTGACATTTTCATAAAAGAAATTCTGCTTTCCAACTTGCTACTGTTAACATTATTTTTATTACGTTAGCAATTGTACTCTGAACTAAGGAACTGTGTTTTTTAAAAGCAAATAGTAAGGAACCAGCAGGCAGTCCTACATGAGCATGCACTTCTGTTTATGCTGTGACTAGAAAAGGAAGTTTATGTTCATGCAAAAATGAGACTTAAATAAGTATTTCCTATTGGACTTACACAAGCACATGTAACGGCATAGTTGGAAACCTGAGAATTAGCCATTAAAAAAACAGCTGATGTAGATGGCAAACGTCAGCAAAGGAGATGCAGTTCATTTTCCAATTCATTGGCATAAGAAACCAGTGCTTTAATAGGGTGATAGGCCAACTGATGTTTGATTTTCTTTCCACACAGTCACACAATCTGGTAAAAGTTACATCACTTCCTTGCACGCTAGCCCCGCTAAATTGTTTCCTGTGCCAATGTTCCAGCTGAAGTTGGAAATACTGGAGGATTTCTTTCCCTTTCTGAAAAGCCAAAGTTAATGGTGGCTGAAACCAGTTTCATCTGGTATTACTTGAACGTTGATATTATACTTTAAAAATAACAGCAAAAACTATGTAATGGGTTTCATTGAAGTGCGTAAGAAGTTCCTGATAAAAATAACAGAAACCATTTTACTTATTTGTATGCATTAGCAGGAAGATGGACTAGACCATTATTTAGATTTTTTTTTTAACTCCGATTTTAGGACACAGCAACAAACACTCTGTAACATCTCCACTTTTCAAAAACTCAAGATCATGAACAGAGCTCTTCGGAAAGTGAATACGGAACTGGGAAGCACAGTTGCTCCTGGCAGTTCAGTGCTCCCTTGAGCACCAAAATTTTCTTTCCTTGGCTAACAGAGACGCACAGCAATCTCCCTCAGTCACCTTCTCTGAGTGTGATCAGTACCTTGCAGACTTCAAAAAAAGGATGACACTTTGCCGAGCCCGTGCTTATAGAGAGAAGACGGTGCCTGTCATTCTAAGGATCTGAACTTGGTTTCTGAATTAAGCATCTTCAGACTGCAGCTGCGGGTAGTAGAAAACGTTTGTGGGAGCAATCACTCTTATGTTTAGCTTTCTCTCTCATCCCACTCAAAGGTGGCTGAAAAGGGGGTTTTTGTTGTTGTTTCTAGAGGAACTTTGCCAGCAGAAGGCAAGCTAAAGAGAGTAACCCAAATGTCTTAAAATTGTGAGATTAAGTAACCGGTTATGTCTTGTAATTGACTTGGCATATGATTTGCAGACCTCAGAAAAATAGATTAAGCACAGCCATATACAGTCCCTGGGCTGGAAAGTATTGAACAGATAGTGGAAGAGAGACAGAAATTTTGTCCTGACTATCCCACCGGAAAACTTCTGAAATCACGTTGCTACTGATGGAAAGAGATGTTTATGGATGTCAATACCATAACCAAATCTCATTTTTCGATGTGTGGCTAAGGTCTGGGAAAAAACCTGTATACAGTACAGTATTTGTATGACCATCTTATCAAAATAACGTGAATGCTTTCCTCTTTTACTAAGCTTTTAATCAATTAGGGGGTTTTTTTTAAATAATCTTACAAGTACCTGTATCTAAATGAATATTGCTATCATAAGAGCTGTGCAGATCACTGCAAAATGATGTGTGATTGCCTGGATTGAAAAAAAAAATCATAACAGATATCTTAGGAAATATTGGAAAACATTTATGGTTTTACATATGGTCAGGATATCCTGGAAAGCGTACTGCAGCTGGAACTGCATTACTGAGAGCAGCCTGCCCAAATAAGTCTGAGAGAAACAGCTTTTCCAGAAAGCCTCCCCTCCATCTGCAGATCTAGTGGATGCCTTCAACCAGTTATAGATAGCTTTTCCTCCCAGGCTATCTACTCAGAGTTTTTTTCTTTCTGCAGCATTATCATCAAGACTACATTTCAAGTGGAAGCTGTAGTGAAGAAAAAGAACCGGCATGCGTTTGCGTGATTATCAATGGGGCTTGATAGCATGGTAATAAAATGCCAGCACAGGGGTGACAGCAGAGCTCCAAAGCTGCTGACACTGGTGGAGCTACATTTACACAAATGCATTTGTAAGAAACGCAAAGAGCTTGATTACAGTAAATATGGCCTGATTTTGCAGTCACGAGAAACTAGGTCAGAGCTTAGTTTATCACTAGAATGTTTGTTAGACCTTTCCCATGACTTCCCAGCTGCATCTCCTGTCCATCCCCGCAGCAAACTGCACTCGCTGCTGTCATGCAAGATGCAAAGAGGGAAATGA
Source organism: Fulmarus glacialis (assembly GCF_000690835.1). Classification (NCBI taxonomy): domain Eukaryota; kingdom Metazoa; phylum Chordata; class Aves; order Procellariiformes; family Procellariidae; genus Fulmarus; species Fulmarus glacialis. The sequence continues at coordinate 6,467 of NW_009226198.1, read as the reverse complement.
AGCCATAGCACTTCTGTCAGAGGGCGAATAACCTCAGCTTAGGGGTATGCACATCATCGGAAAGCTGATGTGCAGAGAGAATAAAGACAAAGTGTGATTACAGCATAAGCATAAATGTAGAAATGGTACGCGAGTACCATAGATATTTCATCCAAAATACACACCTGTATTTGTTCTGCTATAGTTTAGTGGCCTAGGAATTCAATCTGACCAAAGTATCAAGCTTATTTAATCACTGCTAGTAACAAGACCGCAATCAGAATGTACATGGCATCGGGCAAAAACCAATTCAGTTGCATTACTTTACTCTCGCACTGCAAATAGGAATATATTTGGGAGAGGTCTGCACAAGGCCTATCTCTAACCTATGCCATCCTAATGCTCATTACAGGGTTTAAATGGGATTACGCATAGAGATAAATTCACCATTAATTATTAAAGTCACTAGAAAAAACCTGAAGAATAACAAGGAGTAGACACTCTGCAATACTAGTTTGTGCAGCCATCAAATATCTAACAAGTTTAAAAAGTTAAGAAATATGTATTAATGTTATTTTAAATAGTGCTGCTTCTTCTAGTTAAATATTATTTCCTCTCCTTTTTGAAAGCTAAAAGGAAAAATTAAGTCATCAGATTTTGTGATATCTGATTTACAAGTGAAGGAGCAAGCCCTATTGTTCTTCTATATTTATCATTATATTTATCGTTGTATTTGTTATTTATTCTTACTGTATTATGCTTTCTTTGACAAAAATTTAAACTAGATGTCACTTAACGCAGATTTTTCGGCTACTCACTTCATTTTTATAATTTCAAAAAACAGGAAAAGGCAAAATCATAGTTGCAAGTCTTTTCCATATACCATAAGGGACAAGGATACCACAGGCTATACAGCCACTAATGCCGTCTCATTAAGGTTATAGGTAAAAGGCGAAACATTTCAAATATGGTGCATCTCTCATCTTTCAAACCGCTGCCATGATTTTTAGATACTTATGTCCCAACTGAGAAAATATGTATGCACACGCTCAGCTTTAAGACAGCAGTAATCCTTTTGAATACATTGAGACTATCCAGTTACTTAACACTAGTTATGTATTTAAGGGATATGCATCTCTCACCTGGTTAGTCCCTTTTTCTACTTAGTCTTTTTCTACCTATTCACAAAAAGGAATCCTGCAGGATGCTGCAGTTATTCTTGTTATAGGGTTATTACATAAAGATGATGACTAGCATTTCCACTGTCTCGTATAATAGGTTATTATTTTCTGCCTACCTGATTTCTACCTACATTTTCAATTAGATGCAGTGTTCTTAACCTCCCACTCCATTACCCTAGTTCATTATTAAGCATCCATTGCAAAACCGTCGCAATGATCACTGCGTAACAGCTGCCTTTTGGGATGGCAATGAGTTTTTCTTAAATCTCTTGACTTTACCTTGGCTCAGGCAAATCTCACTTGCATGTGAGAATTGAGGGAGGATATAAACTAATGGAGTCAGTCAGATCCATTGTGCAACACAGTTAAGTATCGTGCTGGCAGTTCCCTTCTTACTTCTCCTTCAGCTTATCATTATTATTTTCTTATTATGGTTTATTAAGGTGAGATGACTCTATTATCTGTTATCTGTTATTTCCTTTAAAGCCACATAGAATTTCACCGTGTACTGTGGGAGATTTTAAGCATCAAACTCAGCATGCTGAACTTTTAATTTTCCAAAGCAGGCAATGGAAAAATTACACAACCTCACTGTTTCCAATTAGTTATGGACTTCTGTTTATTCCTTTACCACAAGCATTTTTTATTAGTTAGTAGTACAAATTGTTAATCATAAAAATGTGCTATCTCACATATGCTAAGAATGAAAAAGGAATTGGCTCCTTGCCCTCCAGAACTCAAGCAATCCTCACTCCTCCATTTCCAGAACCTTCTCCCAGGGAGTCTGATTGACTGACAACAGCAACCAAAAGATTACTGTGAACCCATAGAACACCACTGCCTATCTTCAATATTTCCTAGTAGGTGAGGCTCTCAGGGAGTGACGCTGCGCGCAGCTCAGGAAATAACAAATAGTGCATCCTACCATTCCCTTAGAAATTCATTTCACTACTCTTGACAGTAAGACGATAGCAGATAAAAAAATCTCCTACTATGTACCTTGAATATGCATCAAAAAAAATGTTAGTAAATTGTTGAGAATTCATAGTAAGAATATTAAAATAATGTCAGGGTTGGGAAAAAAGTTCTGAGATAGAGTTTACAGAATTTAGTATGTCCAGTCTAGAGCAAAGACATAGTAACTGTTCCCAAATAAATACAAAATTATTCATATTTAATAAAGTAATGGCAATGATAGCTATAACTAAGAGTAATTGTTCTTTTTAATAAGAACAAAATTAAAAATAATAGACATCTGGAATCAGACAAATGTGGGGCAAAGAATAAGAAAATTATACTAAGATTTTTAAAGCAATGAAAGAAACCTTCCAGGAGGTCATTAGAAAAATTCTTGCAAGCTCTGCATAACTCTGCCTGCTTATGTTTCTTCTGTCATATTCTCCAAGCCTCCTAGGCACTCTGTTCCCTTGTCCCTTCTAAAAGTTACTCACTCACATTCTTGTTTTCTCTGTTGCTCCTTTTGGGCTGCCCTGCAAATGTGCAGCACTGTCTTTTTTTACTTTATGTGTAAGGACTGTGCCCCAGCATTCGCAATCTTCTCTTTTATCTAAAACTCACATCAAACCCCTGAAGCCTTCTAAAACTTGATCTCAGTGATGGTGTCATCACTTGGTTCTGACCCTAGGCAATGGCCTAGCCTATTGTCTCTGCATGACTCTGCGACCCCTAGGACAGAGGCAAAGGCAGACTTTTCATAAGTCACTACTGATTTAAGATGATTCTGCTAATAAGTGCCGTCTAAAGACACGTGCTTTAACACTTTCTAAAAATCAGTATCTGATAGTCTTTGAAACCAGTCTCTACGTTTGCAGTACTTAATGTTTGCTAATCACTTAAAAATGTGGTAGTCTTTTCCCAATTTTTTTTTTAATAATGTACTGTATAAATAGACAATATCGAATCTTCTCAGGTATCTGTTTGGGAATGTACTCTTAGCAAGTTGTGACACAATGCAGTGATGTGGGCTAGCTGAAAGAAGAGACAAAGCTTCCAATAGTAACGAATCTGCCACTCTACTAATTTATGAGCCATTTTTTCAAACATGGGCTATCAGATAGAAGTGAGAGGAATAATAGAATATAACTTCTCCTTTACAATGCTCTGTTAATACAGAAAGGCAAAGACGCCTGTACTCTAAGGAAGCTGTCAGCAAAGTCGCAGGCTGGAGGTCCCAGTATCACTTACAGTACTGGCAAGCAGGAGATAATTGCTAGGGAATGAAGCTTGGGGAGGGAAGCAAAAGGAAAAGGCTGGGGGGGGAGAATCAAGGACCTTTCTTCACCATTCTTTTTTTACAGCTTTTGTGTGTCTGGACTGATTTGTTGTGGGAGAGCTGCTGGAGACAGTATATTTGGCACAGGACAGGGCAGCTCAAAGCCAAAAGGATGGTGCTATTGCCAGTTTAAACCATGGCTTTTCTTTTTTTTTTTTTTTTTCTCTTTCCCCCTCCCTCCTTTTTCTTTGAAGGAAGGAAAAGAAAAAAGGGGAAGAAAGGGACTTGCAATGAAAACCAGAGCAGTGGGTTAACGACGGCGCTGCAGGCTTCAGTAGACTGGAAAGATACACGAGGCACTTCCTCTACCATCTGGCATGCAATTCTGCTGCTGCAGCTCTTAGTACATAACTTTGGGGTGAATAAGCAAACAAGTAAAACTTTTTAAGACACACCAATTATGAAACACCAGCTATTAATCTGTCAGCTTATTCCCTTCCCTTTTCTCCCACCACAGTACTCTTTTGCCGAGTCTTTTCCAGTTCTCATGTCTACCTGTGAAAATAAGCGCTGCCTTGTCAGGTTTTCAGATCTGACTCCGTTCGCCTTTTCGTTGGCATTGTTTCTCAGGATGAACGAGGGCCGGAGCTAATACATTTATATTTCTCTTGTAATCACTTAAGCTTCTTTGACTCGGAGTTGGAGAGAAATGCAGTTAGTAGCAATAAAGCCATCCACCTCTGTTGAAAGATTTCCTTCAAGTCTGGCTGGAAGTGAGAATGCAACAGAGAAGCTTTAGGTGAGCCGAGCTTGCTCAAGGACTGTTTAAAACACAGTCACAAATGGCTGGGTATATTGCTGTGTAGGAGTATGTTATGTTTTAATTCTGATGGCTTTTCTCAAGCGCAATGAAAAGTGTTGAGGTCACATCTTCAAGTTGGGTAAATCATCACAGCACAACTGAAGTCAGAGAAACAGAGAACTTGCAAAATCTGAGCGTTTTGTCTCTTAAAAGTCTCTGAGAGTGATGCTACAGCTGATTTTTGATGCTGAAAACCTCATAATCACATATGTATCTTCCAGGCTTTCCTGTGAGCAGCTCTCACCTGGCTCCGTTCTTATAACGAAGAAGACAAAAGGAAAGTCAATCAGTAATAGCAAAATCTTGGATTAATTAAGGATAAGTAATCACTGAATTGTAGTACAACTGTGAAGCACAGGTTTAGTAAGAATAAGATGTATTAATTTACAGACATACCCGTTAATGCCAGGCAACATTTTTTACACAATTTATTTCTTCATTCACAACTGCTGATCCTTAAACTGGCCAGAAAGCAGGAAAAAAAAAGAAACTCCGGGCTATCTAGAGCAGTTGCTTTCATTTGACACTAATTTTCCCAGAAAAAAAAACATACTGTCTGTTAGGTTTATTACATAGCTTCTTGAAACACTGAAACTTTAACAACAACAGATCTCAGTTTCAGTTTGTGCTTTGACTGGTCTCCTGCTTTGCACCGGTAGAACTGTAAGTGGAAACAATTAATGCTTCCATTCTGGCTGCCTGATCCTATCCACAAGGCAGGTACCTATCCAAGTGACCCAGCTACAGCTGGCACAAAACTTTTAACAGTTTTAAGGATATAAAAAGGTAGTGTAGACTTCAAAAACTCAGAAGATTGCTGTTGCTGCTCTCAAGAGGTTTGGTGGCTAAGTTATGTTAAGCATTTAAATATTCAGATATTCATCTAAAAATTGGGCTGGGCATCTGTGAATATATTCTCTTCCAAGATACCTGGTCCTTTTTGCATCCAGTGAGGCTGGAAGTGCCGCGAGGATAGCCTTTCTTTCACACCACCGGCAGGTCTGCGCTTTGCCCCAGTGGGGAGCAGGAAGTGCAGAGGTAAACAAAGAGGAAAAACAATAACTAAAAAAAAGCTTACTGCAACTCCTTGTAGCTCCAAACCAAAATGAAGTAGTTGGGGTGTAAGGTTTAACTCGCCCAGTAGGCAAGTCTTCGTCTTCTAGGTCTTTTAGACTCCAGTTGCCTAGTTTATCCCTCTGTAACAGGAACAACATTGCTTTAAAAAGTAATTGCACAACACGCACTAATATGAAAAACCTAAAATATCACAAGAAGCCATATGAACTTAAAAACAAGAAAATTTGCCTTTTCACAAAATTGTAACCATACATGGTATGAATATGTTAATGCTTGTGGAACTGTACTGCACATCATCTATTTGTTTTCTTTGTTCTTAACCCCTTTGTTCCAAGCATCAGGATATCCTGACGCTAAAGACTCTGCAAAATAACAGTACAACAACAATAGTGTAATACTTTGGAAGCACTTCACGATTTTCAAGACAGAGCCACCTGAAAGTGTAGTATGCTAATAGTATGGCACTACAGCCTGCAGTCGAAATAGGGCTAGTTTTTGACAAGCATTAGAGTCACCAGTTTGAGGTGGGAACATTAAGATAAGCATGGCAGAGGATCCTAGAACCGGGGAAACAGCACGCTGTCCCTGCTGATGTTGGCATGGAGGAAAGGCTTGTGCACCCTGTTTTCTACATGTAAGGGTGTTTGTGAACTTTCAGTCCATTCTCTCGGCTCCTCTTCCTCTGTGAGGGAAGATCCTGCTTGTTTGCCGTCTGGAGAAAAAGCAGAACATTGAATGTAACCCGAATGTAACAAATGCATTAACTATGCCTGCTAGAATATATTAGAACGGCCACTAAAATCCTATTAAATAAGTATTCTGCAATTTTACTGAAAACTAAGTGCTAGTGCAGGAGCCCACCCTCCACCCCTCTGCCATACACTCTGTAAATTAAGGGCTAAAGGACAGACCGATACCAACAGCAGGCTAAAAGGGATATATTGTATAACGGCAGAATAAAACTTCTGAAAAGCGCGAGGCCCCTCCCGGTCAGGGATACCAGGGAAGGGACGGGTGCTGCTGCGGTGCCCGGCCAAAGGCAGCGAAGCAGCCCAGGGAAGCGCTCCCCGGGCCCCGCACGCTGCCGGCGGCTGCAGAGCCCCGGCACGCCACCTCATTGCTGCATGAGGCAGAG